>NW_011889283.1:746739-754235 GCF_000151845.1 Pteropus vampyrus | reverse complement strand
TTTCTCCCTGGATGTTTTCCATATCCTTTCTTTTGTGTTCTGAATCTGTTTCTCTTGTCCCATCTTCACTTTCTCTATTCTCTTCTTCAGGACAAAAACTACATATATAAATGTTCTCATTCTGTCTTCCATTTCTTTGAACACTTTTATATTTTCAGATTTATCTCCTCTTTGCTTCATGAAAGAAAAATTCTTTCTATTTACTAATTTTGTTTTAAATTATAACTATCTCAATAACTGAGTAAATACTTAAATAATCTTTTAGGTCTTTCTAATAGTCAATTTGGTAGTTTTTTAAAGTCCTGATCATTTTTGTGGCATTCTCACTTTTAAAATTGCATCTTTTATTTCTTTAAATAATTCATACTTGCATATACTATATCCTATACCTGACAATTCCAAAGCTTGTTGTTCTTGAGCTAAATCTCTCACTCTGTTATTTCACTCTTCTGCTAACTCTCATGTACGGTGGTGTACTTGCTGGTGTGCTTGGAAATCTTTGTCTGAAAATTTTTTGCTTCTTAATATCTAGAAGTTCTTGGGGCCTGACTTGAAGAATTTTCCACTGGAGGAGATTTGCTTCTCCTCCTGCTGTTTGCCAAAGGGCATGCCTCACTCAAGACACTTCATTATCAGTATAAGCCAAATCTTCTGCTGTGGTTCTCTGCTCCTTCAATTCTCAGTCATTCCCTCACCAATTCTCTGTCTCAGCTGATTCAGGTCCCACCCACCCTGGCCTTGGCTACCAGGTTTTCATGGTCTAACACCAGCCACTGATACTCTGACGCCTAACTGCCTTGGCCTCAACATCCTAATAATCTCAGCTCATCTAATATTTGTTTCTTTGTTATTTAAGAAGTGGATCCAGACACCTCTCCTAACTTTTGAAGCAATCAGCAATGTCCCAAAGAGTGTGTCCTATCCAGTTCTTACAGGTTAAGAGGATTCTTCAGAACATGATATGCTAGACAGTCTTGATACAGGAATGAAAATAGTTCCTCCTTATGCCTTTCTTCCTTCTATAAAGTATGATATAAGGTTAACAGCTAAAATATCCATATTTTGTCCTTGTTTATTAATAATATTTTTTATTTTTCAGTTATAGGTGACATACAATATTATATTAGTGTCAGGTGTATGACATAGTGATTAAACATCAATGTAACTCACAAAGTGATTGCCTCAATAAATCTAGTGCCCCTCTGACACTGTACATAGTTATTACAATATTATTGGCTATATTCTTTAGGCTATACTTTATATCTTCATGACTATTTTGTAACTATCAATTTGTACTTCTTAATCCCTTCTCCTTTTTTTACTGACTCCCCCAACACCCCTTTCATCTGGTAACTCTCAAAATGTTCTCTATATCTATGAGTTTGTTTGTTTTTGTTCTTTAGATTCCATATATATATGCAATTATATGGCATCTGTCTTCCTCTATCTGACTTACTCCATTCAGTATAATACCCTCTAGGTCCATCATGAAATATCTTTTTTTCATTTCATTATTTTTAGCCTGTGTATGTCTTTTAATCTGAAATGAGTCTCTTGTAAGCAGCATATATAAGGGTCTTGTTTTCCTATTCATTCAGCCACCCTATCTTTTGATTGGAGCATTAAATTCTTTTTCATTTGAAGTATTTGTTGATAGATATGTAGTTTTTGCCATTCTTTATTTAGATTTTTGGTACATATTTTTTCTTCTTCTCAAAGAAGTCCCTCCAACATTTCTTGTAATACTGGCTTGGTGGTGATAAACTCCTTTAGCTTTTTCTTGTCTGGGAAGTTCTTTAATCTGTCCTTTGAGTCTAAATCATAGATTTGCTGGGTAAAGTAATCTTGGTTGTAGGTCATGAATTTTCATCACCTTGAATATTGTGTGGTGGAGCTCCAGTGGTGCAATTAGTTAGCGCACAGTACTTATATGAATATTGTGTGCCAAACCCTTCTGGCCTTTAAAGTTTCTGTTGAGAAATCAGCTGACAGTGTTATGAGAGCTCACTTGTAAGTAATTAATTGCTTTTCTCTTGCTGCTTTTAAGATTTTCTCTTTGTCTTTGACCTTTGACATTTCAATCATGATGTGTCTTTATGTGGGCCTCTTTGGGTTCATCTTGTTTGGGACTTTCTGAACATCCTGGGGTTGTATGTCTATTTCCTTCACCAGATTAGGGAAGTTTCCTGTCATTATTTCTTCAAATAGGTTTTCAATTTCTTGCCCTCTCTTTTCTTTTTCTGGTATCCCTATTATGCAAATGCTGTTATACTTGATGTTATCCCAGAGGCTTCTTCAACTATCTTCATTTTTTTGGATTCTTTTTTCTAGTTGCTGTTCTGATTGAGTGTCCTCTGCTATCCCATCTTCTATGTCTCTGATTCGATCCTTTGAATATTTGTTTCATCTACTCTGTTGATTCCCTCTAATGTACTCTTCATCTCAAATAATGTATTCTTTATTTCTGACTGGCTCTCTATTATGTTTTTCATCTCCATTTTTATGTTTTCTATCTCTTTGTTAAAGTTCTCATTGAGTTCCTCTACTCTTCCCCTAAGTTCCTTGAGCATTCTTATAACCAGTGTTTCGAACTCTGCATCTGGTATATTGCTTGTCTCCAATTCTTTTTCTGGAACTTTGTTCTATTTTTTCATGTGGGACATGCTTCTTTGTCTCTTCATTTTGCCTGCCTCTCTGTGTCTGTTTCTATGTATTAGGTAGGGCTCTTAAGTCTCCCAGTCTTAGTAGAGTGGCTTTATGTAGTAGGTGTGCTGGGGTGCCCAGTGGCACAGTCCTGAAAGGGGTCCAGCTACAGGTCAAGTTCAGCTGAAGTATGTGCACCTCTGGGGCCAACTGTTAAGATTCACCAAGCAATTCACATATGGCTGCCACCCATGCTGGGCTTATAGGTGCCTCAAGGGGCCAAGTCAGAAACCGAGTCTAGCTGCCACTAGTGTGGGGCTAGGGGATACTCAGCAAGAGATACAGGGAACGCTGAGGCCAAATGCTACTTCTTTGGGTTGTGTGAGCCTTTGAGAGATTTTATGAAAGGTCGAAGCAGGAGACAAGACTGTCTGTTTGTATGGAATAAACCACTGGAAGTGGCTTGAGTGGGCCCACAAATTGAGAGAGGCAGTCTCAGAGAATCCCCTGGGTAGAGCGACCTGTGTTATCCAGGTTAATGGTAACTCCCACTCGTGCTTCTCACATCTCTGTCAGTCATCTCCATTGCCTATGGGAGCAACATTTTCATGTATGTGAGGCTCAGCCAGAACTATTCACTGGATTTTGAGAAAATGACAGCTGTTCTCAGCACAACAGTGACCCTTTGTCTGAATTCCTTCATTTGCAGCTTGAAGAATGGAAAGGTAAAGGAAGTCTTGAGAGAGTCATTTAGCAGGATAGTTTTATCACATTCCAAATAAACATGACACTAAGCAATTTCAAGACATCTAAATATGCTTCCTCTATATATGTGGCACCTTGCTCTGTGTGAAAAGTGCCACAGAGGTGTAACCAAAATCTCACAATCTATAGGCAGAATGAATAAGCACCACATATAGTCAAGTATAATAACCTTGCAATGGAAAACTAGAAAAAAATAAGAATTCTATGGCCTGTCAGTCATTGAACTATTTTGCATATAATTAATATAGGATGGTAGAAATAGTTGCAAGAGCTAATATCTGATATTTTTTCAGGCACTAACTTCCATAGACTTAGATTAGTTAGGTTACTTCTCTAAGCTTCCATTAGCTCATCTGTAAAATGATGGTAGGAATTTCTTCTCTGTTTATCATACAGGGAGGGCACTTGTGGCTATAAAATGAGATCATTTGTATAAAAGTAACATTGGCATCTTATATAAAGATTGGTAGAGTGGAAAGTAGGAAGCTTTCACCAGCCCAGAAATGCTTCCTCTTTGATAATCTTGACTATCTTAAGAAGCAATATTTTTAATTCTGTTAGCCAATATGGCAAAGAAACAAGTTTAAAATACAAACAAATGAAAAGACTGTCAAATGCTCTTTCTAGGAAAAAGGTCTGTCTTGCGCTCAAGTCAGATGTATGCCTGCTGTGGCACTGGTAACCTCAGGTTATCTTTACCTTTAACTCATTTCATTAAATATTTTATTTGAACTACTTTCCTTTTTGACTCTAGGTTTGACAAGCACCTTTGTACTTACTTTCACCTTCCCACATTAACTTACCTATCTGGAGAAAATATTCTAGCCAAAGCAAAGGTTATCTAACCATATAGTACTATTTTTGTTGTTGTAAATTAATTACGATTATATTTGATTAATGCAAATCTGATCTCGCATTCAGTGAGATGGCAAATAGAAATATAATGAATTTATCAATATAACATGACCCTACAAAGAATATATCTAGAAAGCAGGAGCACCTTTTAAAGTTATTACCATTTGCCATAACTACATGAATAGTTTTTATGTTCACACATTTATATTTTTCTGAGTCTTTCTTAGTCAGAAAGAGCAATTGAGCAGTGTGCCTAGTGTAGCCAGGAAGGGGTAAGAAGTAGAGGGCTATTAGGAAGCAAGATTAAAAAGAGAAATGCAACCCTGGAAGTTCTGACCCCATTGTTGAGTATTTAGGAGATAAGAAAACCCGAGGAGTTCAACAACTAAATGTAATCTTAATAACTGAAGCCAGATTCAACCCAAAGAAGGTAGCATTATATTGCAACTATAAGAAAAATTATAATAACATATTTAAAAAAAAAAAAAGAACACAGTCCTTGACATCCAGCACCGATCTGATGTTCACAGATAGATTTCAATGTTATTACAAACTGATATGGTACTTATAGATAAGTCATATTTTTCTCCTGTTGGACATAACTTGATAGAACATCCATTTCAGACAAAGTCACTGTATAACACAAAATACAAAACTTCCCCCTTTCTTGACAAATTGAATGGTTGCTACCTCTTCACCAATCACCTTTACTTTACTCTGTCTATCCTCATTATTGATAAGATGTACTGAGATACCCAATCGTGGAATTGCCCCATCTTTCAGGTAGCACCTAATCCATGCAAGCCCCCACTTTCTTAAATCTGTACCAAAAACACTCAGCCAAAGCCTAAATGCTAAATGATAGGATTATACATAAAATAGATAGACTGTATTACCGGGACAGTCTATGTTCTCCACAGTGTGAATTCTCCCTCAACTTTTTCAACTAAGAGATATGTTCCTGGTACTCTTTAGCATAAGGACAATGACATATATCAGGACATAAGGCCTTGGTAAAAGGAAGAGCAAGCCTTAAAGCCCCCTGAATCCAGTTAACAGGACATCTAAGAAACTCAAAAATAATAAAAGTGGACAAAAACACAGACTAATATAAAAAACAGTCCATGAAAAGGATCAACAATCTACCTCTGGCTCTTCATCACCTGATGAATCCAATAACCTCTAATGATAAAGGATTGATGATTAAGTAAGAATAGATACAAATTGTATTATGTCTCTGTACGCCTAAATAAAGGGTATACAAAGCTGTATTTTGTTTACCCATAAAATTTGTTTTGTTCCCTTGATTATCAGTAACACCTATGTTATTAAATTCCTAGATTAAAGGATTTTATTCAGGTATTGTTCATGCAAAATATCTAAACATAAATGAGCACAGCAAATATTTGTTTGAGTTTGGTAACAGAGGCCCGCGAGGGCACCAGTTATAAGGACAGTTGTAACCTAGTGGTTATGAAAAATAGAATGATGCTACTAAGGAATTGGTGACAAATTTGTCTTGTAACACTTTGTAATCAGAAAAGCCCTGTTATGATTACTTCTTCTTGAAATCCTATTTTGATTTTTATATTTCCTTTGGAGCTGCTCACCTTTTAAATTCTATTGTCTTTTGCTCACAGGTCCATACCCTACACCCAAAGATCTCTGAATGCATTTGTGAAGCTAACTTATTAAATTGCTCTCATTTATTAGATATCTTTATGCAATTTTGTGATCTTTGGAAAATATTAAGTTATCTAAGGTCTTGCCAGTTACAAAATCAATGACTGACGTTTTTAATGTTTTTCTCTTCTATGTTTCCCCACACACACACTTTTCATCATTCTTACCATTGATCAAAGAAGGAGTCAATTGTCAGACAACCATCTCAAAGCACAAGCATCTCTCTTATATACTAAAAGACAAAGCTGAAATTATTTATGCTAATTATAGTTTTGTTTTGTTTTTTCTATTCCTGCCCATGGTTTTGCAATACTGGTTAATACTGGATTCAAGTGGCAGTAGTTGATTTCAGCCAAGCATTGAAAAATGTCCAGGGTAGCTGTATTTGCTTTGAGAAGACCTACATCTTATTTAGCTTATACAGTGGAGGATTGGAAGATAGGGAAAGTCATGTTCAAATGAGAAATGGAAGATGCTTTCATTTGTATACAAAAGGAAAACTGCTAAAGGTAAATAGGAAACTACATATTTAGAAAAGAGATTTTTTAAATGTCATAATTTATTAATAGTTACCTTGAACTTGAAAATTTCCTAACAGCCAAAAGGAAATACTCCAAATAGTTAATGTTGATTCACTTAGGTTACACTTCAGGCAATATTTTATTTAACACTCTATTTTTTTACATTTCATACATTTTCTGTGGCCACATACATAAATTTTAATTTAAAAAAAATTTAAACAGGAAGATTATTAGAAGTTATTCATTTTTATAATGACACATAGGAATCCAGCTAAGAAAAGCAATTTGATGTATAAGTAGAAAATTGCTTAATTTAATCTGTTTTAAATTCTTATTGTTTTTGCTCATAAATTTGATGTATAAGTAGAAAATTGCTTAATTTAATCTGGTTTAAATTCTTATTGTTTTTGCTCATAAATTTGATGTCCATTTTAGAAGTAGGAAATAAAAATCTAAAACTTCCTCCTTTTTCAAAACTCAATTATTTTTGCCTTATTATTAGTGTTAAATGCCCTAAGGAATTCCTTTTTCCTAAAGTTCAAAGTTTGAAAATTAATCCTGAGAGAAATCTGTTCAACCAAAGTGAACTGGTTGCAACACCTTCTGTTTTCAGATGATCGCCACCTATAGCAAGTTAGTGATGAAATTCCGAAGTGTCCTTAGTAACTAAAGGATACAATGATTAGTTTAGGACTCTAGATCCCTTATCCAGTATAAATAAATCATACCTTTAGTGTAGAATTAAAATTAATATAAAAGTTGTAAATTCATCAACAAAGGATGTTTAGGGTCCCACCTCAAGTACCAATTCTATAAACTTTCAAAAGAATGTATTATTTGTGATCATGAAGCACAGTCTGATATACTTTAGTGCCATTTGCAAAGCAGCATATCAAGAGAGAATCCAAAGTTACGTGATTCATTGTATCTTTAATCAAGAATTTCCAAATAATTTTAAAAGCCACCAAAAACTATCTGGTCATCCATGTCAGAAACTGAAGTAAATTATAGAAAAGTAATAAGGAAATA
>NW_011889283.1:743948-745724 GCF_000151845.1 Pteropus vampyrus | reverse complement strand
TCTCCTCAAAGTCCTCCAAAAATCAAAGAGGTGGCAATACTTCCTAACTCATTTTATGATGCCAATATTACCCTGATACCAAAAGCTGGTAGAGATAACAGAAAAAAAGAAAACTACAGACCAATATCTCTCATGAACAGAGATGCAAAAACCCTAAATAAGATACTAGAGAACTGAATACGTCAACACGATCAAGTGCGCCTCATCCCAGGGGCACAGGGATGGTTCGACACATGCAAATCTGTTAATGAGATACACCACATAAACAAATTAAAAAATAAGAATCATATGATCACATCAGTAGATGTAGAAAAAGCCTTTGGCAAGATACAGTACCCACTTATGATCAAAACCCTTAATAAAATCGGTACAGAAGGAAAATACCTTAACATAATAAAGGTCATATATGACAAACCCTCAGCCGACATTATACTTAATGGTAAAAAACTGCAAACCTTCCCTCTAAGATCAGGAACAAGGCATAGCTGTCCACCATCACCACTGTTATTCAGTATAACACTGGATGTCCTAGAGAGTGCAATCAGGCAAGAGAAAGATATAAAAGGCATCCAAATAGGAAACAAACAAGTTGAACTGTCACTATTTGCAGATGACATGATTCTCTATATAGAAATTCCTAAAGACCTCACGAGAACACTACTAGAAACAATAAGCAAATACAGCAAAGTTTCAGGATACAAAAATCAACGTTCAGAAACCCATAGCATTCCTATACTCTAATAATGAAGTGTCCAAAAAAGAAGTGGAAAAAAATCATTCCTTTTGCAATTGCAACAAAAAGAATAAAATACCTAGAAAGAAATCTAACAAAACATGTGAAGGACCTATATAATGAAAACTATAAGACCCTATTAAAAGAAATCGAAGAAGATACAAAGAAATGGAAAGATATTCCGTGTTCTTGGAATGGAAGAATCAACATAGTTAAAATGACCTTATTACCTAAAGCGTTATACAGATTCAATGCAATCCCCATCAAAATCCCATCAGCATTTTTTAAAGAAACAGAACAAAAAATCATAGATTCGTATGGAAGCACAAAAGACCCCGAATCGCCAAAGCCATCCTGAGAAAAAAGAACGAGCCTGGAGGCATCACTCTGCCCAACTTCAAATTATACTACAAAGCGACAGTAATCAAAACGGCATGGTATTGGCAGAAAAACAGACACATGGACCAGTGGAACAGAATCGAGAGTCCAGAAGCAAATCCATGCCAACATGGGCATATAATTTTTGACAAACGAGCCAAAACATACAGTGGAGAAAGGAAAGCCTCTTCAATAAATGGTGCTGGGAAAACTGGAAAGCCACCTGCAAAAGAATGAAACTAGACTGTTGTCTATCACCACACACCAAAATTAACTCAAAATGGATTAAGGGCCTGAATATAAGACCTGAAACAATAAAGTGCGTAGAAGTAATCGTAGGAACTAAACTCGTGGACCTTGGACTTAAAGAGGATTTTATGAATTTGACCTCAAAGCCAAGGGAAGTAAAAGCAAAAATAAATGAATGGGACTACATCAAACTAAAATCTTCTGCACAGCAAAAGACACCGTCAAGGTAAAGAGACAACCATCCGAATGAGAAAATATATTTGCAAGCGATGCTTTTGATAAGGACCTAATATCCAAAATTTACAAAGAACTCACACAACTCAATAACAACAACAAGAACAAAAACAAACAATCCAATCAAAAAATGGGCAGAGGACCTGAACAGACATTTCTCCCAAGAAGACATACAAATGGCC
>NW_011889283.1:739997-742803 GCF_000151845.1 Pteropus vampyrus | reverse complement strand
ATGCAAGGATGAGGAAAGCTTTCCTTCCTCTGTTTCTATAGCATGCTTGCCTCTATCAATCCCACAGTAGATTTTTTTCTTACGTTCCACCCATTAACTCCATGAAAGCAGATGTTTCCTCTAAGTTATTGCTGTATCATTAGTTTTAAACATCAGTCAGCTACATTTAATAAACATGTATTCAAGCATCCTCTCAATAAATATTTATTTAACACTTAAGTATGCCAGGCACTCTGCCAGGCATGGTGGTTTCAGCAATGAACACAAGAGTCTCTTTTCAGATTAGGCTTAAGTTCTAGTTGTGAGAGGGATGACTTAAATAAATTATAAAATGTCAAGTACTGATTACTGAAATACAGACAGGATAATTAGAGAAAGCATTTCTGAGACGGTAACATTTATCATCAAGATTTAATTATAGAAAATCAGGTCAGCCATAGGAAGATCAGGAGAAAAAAGCTATCCAAGACATCCAAAATGAGGCAAAAGCTAAAGCAAAGTCCATTGAAGAGAATGTGTTTGGCATGCTCAAGGAGGAAAAAGTAAGACAATATGACTGAGAGTAATAAGTAAGAAGTCTTGAAAGTCACAAAGTAAGGACAGAAAAGCCAACATGTAGCAATTTATAAAATTGGGCAAGGACTTTACATTTTATTCTAAATATGTGAAATCACTGGAGAGTTTTGAGTGAAAAAGTAAACAATTTCATATTTGTGGAAGAACTTCTGAGTGCCATATGGAAAATAGAGTAGAAGAAGAAGAGAATAGAAGCTGAGAGAGAGAACTAGTAAAAGGCAAAACAGAGGTCAAGCCTATAGATGGCAGTGAGTTGGACCAGACTGTGGCAATGAAGGAGAAAGATGGTATAATTTGGACTACATTTGGTGATAGACTGGAATGGTCTACATACCTGGCTACATACCTGGCTACATACCTGACTCTCTCCCAGACTCAAAGGGGTTGTTGACTACACTACAATCTAAATGAGGAAGATAGGAAAAGCCTGAAAATAAGCTAATCTTACTGCATTAACTAATAGTTGCTATCCAAGAGTTACTCTACTTTCAGTTAAGAACCAAGGAAGGATTTCCACTTCTACATATGTACACTAGATACTTTGGACTAACTTCCCCACTGAAAATAACTAAAATATTTGGTTTTCACACACATCTGTTCTGAGCAGATCTGGCAAACCAAAAAATTTAGAACATCAAAATTACTAAGAGCAACATAATAGATTTATATAGAATTTATTATCTGACAATCTAGAAATCTAAAAAATTATATCCAATTCAAGTTCATATGGAATATTTACAAAATTTAGCACACAAAATATGATGAAGTAATCAGTACATTTCAAAAAATAATTCAACCTCTTTCTTAGAACATAACAACTACTTTAGAGTTCACCAATTATACAAGTAGTTTTTTTTAAACCATTTGTTTGGAAATGTATGTGGGCTTTCCTAATAACTCATGAGTCAAAGAGGAATTCATAATGGATGTTATAAATATATGAAGTTAAAATACAACAGATGGGAACGTGTGGATTCAGCTAAAGCTTTTTATAAATTAATTTAGGTACATTTATTGACAAGAAAAGAAAAATAAAATTAAGCATCCAAAACAAACATTGAGATAACAAAATTTGTAGAATACAAGAAATAATAGAACAGAAAGACCAAAAGCATCAATAAAATCAAATGACAATCTTTAAAATATCTGATAAAATATATTCAAAAGAGCAAAAATTCAAAACAATGTTATCAGTGAAATGGAGAATTAACGATACAATGTTGAGATTTTTTTAAGTCATAAGAAAATATAATGATAATTTTATTATAAAAAACAAATTTAAAACCTGGATAAAATGGATAATTACCTAAAATAACATGTTATTAAATCTGATTTAAAAGGCAAAGCTGAATTAATTACTAACCATTTAAAGAAAATCAATTGATAATCAACTCCCCACCCCTCCATTGAAAGGCACCAGGTTCAGGCACTTTTACATGTGAGTTCTCCAAGTTTTTAAGAAACAGATAAATATAGAAAATGTTTTAGAGAAAAGAAAAAAAGCTACCCAACTTTTGTTACGTTTTCAAGGAGATTTAACATTCTCTCTCTTCAAAAGACAGAATGTTTCACAGGCTGTATTCATTAACTTGTGCTGCTGTAACGAATTATTACAATTTCAGTGGCCCAAAAGAAAAAGGATTTATTATTTTATAGTTTTGGAGGCCAAAAGTCTTGATTGTGTTGGCAAGGCTGCATTCCTTTTGGAGACTCTAGGAAAGAATCTATTTTCTTGCCTTTTTTATTTCTGGAGGCTGCCCATATTCTTTTGCTCATGGCCTCATTTTAAGCTGACCTCAGCTTCTACCATCAAATTTCCTGTGCCTTTGAGCTTTCTGCATCCCTCTTTTTTTTTTTTTTTTAGTTTAAATTTTTATTAAATTTGTTGGGATGACATTGGTTAATAAAATTATATAGGATTCAGGTTTACAATTCAATAATACATCATCTATATATTGCATTCTGTGTTTATTGCCCAGATCAAATTTTTCAACGTAATGTATTTGATTCTCTTTACACTATCTACCTCTCACCTCCGCTCTTTCTCTCTGGCAACCACTAAACTGTTTATTTCTTGCTTTCATTTTTATCTCTCACATATGAGTGAAACTATATGGTTTAAAATTTTTCTGTCTGACATATTTTGCTTAGCACAATTATCACAAGATCCATCGATATTGTTCCAAATGGCAGTGGTTTATCTTTTCTAGTGGCTGAATAATATTCCGTT
>NW_011889283.1:739517-739947 GCF_000151845.1 Pteropus vampyrus | reverse complement strand
TGTTTATTTCTTGCTTTCATTTTTATCTCTCACATATGAGTGAAACTATATGGTTTAAAATTTTTCTGTCTGACATATTTTGCTTAGCACAATTATCACAAGATCCATCGATATTGTTCCAAATGGCAGTGGTTTATCTTTTCTAGTGGCTGAATAATATTCCGTTGTATCTATGTAATACATCATCTTTATCTAATTATCTATCAATATTTCATGTTCATGGATTAGAAAAATCAACATAGTTAAAATGACCATATACCCAAAACAATATACAGATTTAATGCAATCCCCATCAAAATCCCAATGACATTTTTTTTATGGATATATATATATCCATATATTTACACTGTGTGCTAGCCTCCCATACTTAGATTTCCTTCTGTCACCACATATTTGACTCCTTTTACTCCGTCTACCTCCCCCTCCCCCC
>NW_011889283.1:734951-735942 GCF_000151845.1 Pteropus vampyrus | reverse complement strand
GGCTGAGGGTTTGTCATATATGACCTTTATTATGTTAAGGTATTTTCCTTCTGTACCGATTTTATTAAGGGTTTTGATCATAAGTGGGTACTGTATCTTGCCAAAGGCTTTTTCTACATCTACTGATGTGATCATATGATTCTTATTTTTTAATTTGTTTATGTGGTGTATCTCATTAACAGATTTGCATGTGTCGAACCATCCCTGTGCCCCTGGGATGAGGCGCACTTGATCGTGTTGACGTATTCAGTTCTCTAGTATCTTATTTAGGGTTTTTGCATCTCTGTTCATGAGAGATATTGGTCTGTAGTTTTCTTTTTTTCTGTTATCTCTACCAGCTTTTGGTATCAGGGTAATATTGGCATCATAAAATGAGTTAGGAAGTATTGCCACCTCTTTGATTTTTGGAGGACTTTGAGGAGAATAGGGATTAAATCTTCGAATGTTTGCTAGAATTCACTGATGAAGCCATCTGGTCCTGGACTTTTACTTTTTGGTATGTTTTTGATGATTGTTTCCATTTCCATACTGCTGATTGATATATTTAGATTTTCCAGTTCTTCATGATTCAGTCTAGGAAGGTTATAATTTTCTAAGTACTGCTCCATTTCTTCTAGGTTATTAAACTTGGTGATATATAATTTTTCAAAATATTCTTGTATGATTCTTTGTATTTTGCAGTGTCTGTCGTAATTTCCTCTCTTTCATTCCTGATTTTGTTTATTTGTGTCCTCCCTCTTTTTTCTTTAGAGAGTCCACCCAAGTGTAAGTCAATTTTATTAACCTTCTCAAAGTATCAGCTTTTTGTGGCATTTATTTTTTCTTTTTTCTTTTTCATTTAATTCTGCTCTAATTTTGATTATTTCTTTCCTTCTACTGATTTTAGACTTCATTTTTTTTTCTAGTTTTTTAAGATGAAGCATTAGGTTCTTTATTTAGACTTATTCTTTTGAGAGATAGGCCTGTAATGATATGAACTTTCCTCTTATGA
>NW_011889283.1:729212-734901 GCF_000151845.1 Pteropus vampyrus | reverse complement strand
TTTTTTTTCTAGTTTTTTAAGATGAAGCATTAGGTTCTTTATTTAGACTTATTCTTTTGAGAGATAGGCCTGTAATGATATGAACTTTCCTCTTATGATCGCTTTTGCCGTGTCCCAAAAGTTTTGATTTGTTATACTATCATTATCATTTGTTTCCATGTATCTCTTGATTTCTCTTTTTAATCTTCTCTGACCCAGTCATTCTCAGTAGCGTGTTGTTTAATATCCATGTATTGTGGTTCTTCCTGCTTTTTTTTACAGTTGGTCTTTAGTTTCAAAGTATTATGATCAGAGCATATGGTCGGTATGGTTTCAACCCTCTTTTATTTGTTGAAGCTATCTATCTTCGTCCTAGTATATGGTTAATCCTTGATAATGTTCCGTGTGCACTAGAGAAGAAGGTATATGTAGCTCTTTTGAGATGAAAGGCTGTATAAATGTCGATTATATCAAGTTGGTCTAATGTGTCTTTTAAGCATGTTATTTCCTTATTGATTTTCTGTTTTGGTGATCTGTCCATATCCGATAGTGGGGTATTTAGGTCCCTTACTCTGATTGTATTTTGGTCTGTTTCTCTATTTAGTTCTGTTAGTAATTGCTTTACTAACTGGGAACATACATATTACTAAGTGTTATTTCTTCTTGGTGCATGACTCCTTTTATCATTATGAAGTGTCCCTCAGTATCTTGCTTTATCTTCTTGATTTTGAAGTCTATCTCATCCAGTATTAGTATCACTATTCCCACTTTTGTCTGAATGCCATTTGGTTGAAATGTCATTTTCCACCCTTTCACTTTCAGTCTATATTTGTTTTGGAGCTGAGATGTGTCTCTTGGAGGCAGCATATGGTTGGGTTTTGTTTTTTGATCAATCTGCAACTCTGTACCTTTTTATTGGTGAGTTCAGTTCACTTACATTTAGGGTGATTATTGAAATATGAGGTTTTCCTATAATCATTTTATCTTTTGCTTTCTGGTAGCTCAGTGTTTCTATTGCTTCCTTGTCCTGTGTTTCTGTTTTCTTTATTTTGATTGGCTTTTGTGGGCTTTCCTTCTGATCCTTCCTGTTTTATGTTATATACTTCAATTTTGAATCTTTGTTGTGTGGTTACTATTATGAATATGTGAAGGGGTGTGTGTGTGTGTGTGTGTGTGTGTGTGTGTGTGTGTGTGTGTGTGTACAGTCGTCCATTTTCTTCTGTGTGTGCCTTAATCCATTCCCCTTTGCGAATTTGGATCTTTGAATCCTCCCCCTTTTCAGACATTGTTGTCTCAATTTGTCCCTATGTATACTGAACGTTCATTACTAACTGGCTATAGCAAATCTCTTCTTTTGTTTAAGCTTATAAAGTCCTGTTTTTAGTTAGGGTTGCCCTCCTCTGCTTCTATCAGCCTGCTAGTCACCTTAGTCCTAATTATGTTTTTTTTGTTGTTGTCGTTTTGTTTTAGGTGAGCTGACCCCTTTCAATATTTCCTGTAATACAGGCCTCATAGTGGAGAATTCCCTCAATTTTGTATGGCTGTAAAGGTCTTTATTTCTCCTATATATCTAAAATAGAATTTAGCTGGATCCCTTATTCTTGGCTAATAGTTCCTTTCATTTAATAATTTGAGTATTTGATTCCACTCCTTTCTTTATTGTAGGGTTAGTGCTGAGAAGTCTGACAATAATCTAATGGGTTTTCCATTGGAGGTTACCATCTTCTTTTCCCTGGCTGCCCTATGAATTCTTTCTTTTTTCTGATTTTTGATCACTTTAATACAATGTGTCTTGGTGAAGGCCTTTTTGGGTTGAGATAACTGGGTGTTCTGTTGACTTCTTGAATTCCAAGCTCCAGCTCATTCCTTAGATTCGAGAAATTCTCATCAACTATTTGTCTGAAAATGCTTTCTAGTCCCTGCTCCTTTTCCTCGCCTTTGATAATGCCCGTTATTCTTATTTTTGCTCTCCTGGTGGTATCAGCTAGTTCTTGTATTTCTCTTTCATTATTTTTCATTTTTTGATTTCTCTCTTCTTCCTTCTGATTTATTTTTAGATTTATGTCTTCAATATCACTGATTCTTTTCTCCATTTGTTAACTCTATTTCCCAAGCTTGCTATTTCATTTTTCAATTCTTGCAGTGTGTTTTTTATCTCTAGAAGTTCTATTTGGTTCTTTTTGAGGGTTTTGATCTCCTTGCTGAAGAACTCATTCTGCTTATCTAGTTGTTTTCTCAATTCCTGAAATTGTCGATATGATTCATTTCGGATCTCATTGAGTCAGAGGTGCCATCCTGAATTCTCTGTCATTTAAGTTGCATATTTCTATGTCTGTAAGCTTATTTTCTTGAAATTTTTCTCTTTCTTTCCGAGATGCCTTGTCACCTTGGCTGTTCATGGTGTTTAATGGACTAGTTCTCTGCTTAGGCATTAATAGAAGTGTATTCTGCTTTTTTTTTCCAGAAAGAAGATTTAGTATACAAAGCTCTCTCTAGCTTGTTGCAAAGAAGGCATTTTTCTTTTGGTTTCCAGTAAGTGGCATCTAAGTCTCTTGAATCCCTGCTTTATATAAAGCCTTAAAAATGTCTTTTTATTTTCTTATAGATGTTAATCATGCTTGCCACCCTCGGTCTCAGTCCCTGTCAGTGTTAGTGACAATTCAGTAGAGTTTTCTCAGATTTTCCTAGGGCTCTGTGGTTTTTGATCTCAGATGGTATCGGGGGAGAGGCCCTCTGGGTTGGTGGATTGGGGCTGCCAATCAGCCTTGGTTTTGCAATTGTAGCTGGTAAAATCAACTGTTGTTTCTCTGCCATCCCTGCTTCTCTGCCGTCCCCGCTTCTCTGCTATCTGCCCTGAAGCCTTGGTACTGACGCCAACTGCGTGGAGCTCACAGCTCTCCCAGGAAAGGCAGTTCATGAAATTTACTACACCTTTTCTCTTCCTCCTTCTCCTACAGGGAGCTCTGGCTGCGAGAGGCAGCTTCTTTGTTTCTCCCAGTCCACTGCCCCCCACCCCAGATTCTTACCTGTGGTAGCTCTTATGCGCAGAATCCATGTTCAGTCGTGCTGGTGTGCAGGTTGTGTGTTTTTTGTTGAATTTTAGATGTTCAGCTTATTGTTGTTTCAAGGGGTGAGATCTGGGGACATCTCTCACTCTGCCATGTTTCTGACCAGAAAAGTAGACTGCCTACCTCTTATAAGAAGATTGTGATTGTATTGGGCCCTTCTGGATAATCCAAGGTTATCTTTCCAACTCAAGATTCTTACAATCACATATGCAATGTTCCTTTGCCACATAAGATAACATATTCATAGGTTTTCAATATTAGAAGATAACCTCTTGGGGGCCATTATTCTACCACATGAGCTTATGCCAGCCTTTTCTTCCTAGCCTACATACGTCATTATTTTTATATATTGCTGGATTCGATTTGCTAAAATTTTATTACATATCCTTGCAGCAATTATATAGGGTCAGATAATTAAAAAGCTTCATGAAATCCCATGGGATATATTCATAAAATTTTAATAAAGTTAAAAGAAGTGGTACAGCAGGAATTAGAAAGTACAATAAATAGGTTGGAGATTTACAGGCATAGCTTCTAGGATTTCCTAATAAATCACGATTCATCATTTTTTCTGCACATTATCTTAACACTTATAGACCAGAAAAGCAAAGGATAAGACCATTTATTTGGTCATTCCAATAAGTGTAGTAATTGCTTTACAGAAACATTTCTTTACCAAATATTCCAAAATAAATATGTCTTGTAATTATGTAGAAGCTTGGCATCTCCTTTACCTATTTTTCCCACTGAAATGGGAACTCTATGAAAGGTACCAATAGATTGAGTCAATGTGAAAATTATTTACTTATTATCTTAACCTGGTTACTTCTCTCATCAATAGGGTCCATTAGAAGAAGGTTGGGGTGGGGAATGTTAGTTTAATATTCTAATAATTTATTATCATTATTGTAAATTTTTGTTATCAGTATCAGTATTATTACAGATTTTGTTAAAATCAATGGAATTAATCTTACCAACTGCACTAGTGTTTAAACATATTGTGATTATATTATTAAGAGTTAGACTAAAATATTACAAAATAAATCATTATAATATTTTCTCATTCTTATCAAAATTAACCCTTTCTGTATACCAAAAGTTGTCATAGAATGGAGCATAAATTATGAGATAGGTTGTAGTTAATTCTGAATCCCAAGTCTCTTAAGAGCCTTGCTACATGTACTATTTCATACTAGGAAGATTGGCTTCCCAACTGGCCTTGTTTTTAAGTAATGCTCCATCTTCCTCTGATGGGCAATTTTGTAATTTAAGTTTAATAGGTTTCTAATTCTTACTAATTGCACTAATTTGTAAGTCTCGGTTTTGTATATGCATGAAGACTATTCTCCATTTATAAATTCCCGTAGATGAGAGGGACCATAAACAACCATTAAGTTCTTTCCTTGTGCTTCCACTGCTGAGCTCTCAGGCCGTTTTCTTTATGCAACCTTGATTTCTATCTGGAGGAGCACTCTCAATAACAGCTTTTGGGTCACACCATTTCCCTTCTTTGTTCCCTAGCATGTTGGCCAACTGTCTTTTGAGTTTATCTATTTTGTTTAATGCCAAGTTATCTGCCCAGGCTAATTGCTATCTTTCACAATTCTCCCAAAATAATAACCCTTCTAATGGCTGATTTGAGCCAATAAATCTTTCTCCTCAGTAGTTCTCTTTTTTATTAAAGATAAATTCAGCTTGTCATAAGACTCCTAGACCTGTGCCAATGTCAACCAAAAGTCTCTATTAGAACATTTCAGCGAACGTTAGTTTCTGCACCAAACTGAGTGTTTATTTTTGTTTAGGTGGAGTTTGAGTATATAATTTTGAATCAAAAGTATTGATCCCCCAAGACTGTGTTATATATAGTTAGTAGAGATCCACAAATAGACCTTAGTTTATATATGCTCAAAAATTTCACATAAGTGAACATTGTGGCTGTCAGTAGTAGTTACGTGAGCTCATCAGCTATTACCCCTAAGCTAATATTGATTTCTGTTTGTTGATGTCTCTACTTTGGTTACTGCCATAATTCACAAAAATATGGTCTATAGATGTTTAGGGCACTGTGCAAAGTGAGGCATGCAGTAGACCTTATGTCCTTTTTATCTAGGCATCTTTCTCAACAGATCATGACTTAGGTTAATAGTTCATGGTTTTGTCTTAAGCAATGTCTCATTTGCACACACAGGAGGCAACAGTACACATATCACCTCCCGAAGGACAAAACAACATTGGAATTAATACAAATGTTTACATACTAGATATAATTAATATCATCAAAATGTATTACATAGATGACTTTAGGTGAATGCTTCTTTTTTCATTTGTTGGGGTAACATTAGTTAATAACATTATATAAGTTTTAAGTGTATAATTCTATAATATATCATCTGTATATTGCACTATGTGCTCACCACCCAAAGTCTAGTCTCCCTCTGTCATCGTATATTTGACCCCTTTACCCTCTGCCTCCTCACCCACCACCCTTCCCCTCCTATAACCATCCTTACATTGTCTATGTCTGAGCATGATTGTTTATTTTGTTTATTCATTCTGTTTATTCATTTGTTGCTTTCTGTTTTATATCTCACATATGAGTGAAATCATATGGTTCTCATCCTTTTCCATTTGACTTATTTCAT
>NW_011889283.1:725647-729162 GCF_000151845.1 Pteropus vampyrus | reverse complement strand
TTCATTCTGTTTATTCATTTGTTGCTTTCTGTTTTATATCTCACATATGAGTGAAATCATATGGTTCTCATCCTTTTCCATTTGACTTATTTCATTTAGAATGATACTCTCAAGATCCATCCATGTTGTCACAAATGGCAGTATTTCATTCTTTCTTATGGTTAAGTAGTATCTCATTGTATGGTACATATGTACCATATTGTCTTTATCCAGTTATCCACCAAAGGACACTAAGGTTGTTTCCATGTCTTGGCTACCATGTATAATGCTGCAATGAACATAGGGGTACATGTATCTTTCAAATAAATGTTTTCAAACTTTTGGGGTAGATGCCCAGAAGAAAGATTGCTGGATCATATGTCAGCTCTATTCTTAATTTTTTAAGGAAACTCCATACTGTTTTTCATAGTGGCTGTACCAATTTGCATTCCCACCAGCAGTGTATGAGAGTTCCTTTTTCTCCACAACCTCTCCGACACCTGTTATTTCTTGTCTTATTGATAATAGTCATTCTAACAGATATGGGGTGGTATCTCATTGTGGGTTTAGTTTGCATTGCCTTTATAACTAGTGAAGTTGAGAATCTTTTCATATGCCTGTCAGCCATTCATATGTTTTCTTGGGAAAAGTGTCTGTTCAGGCCCTCTGCCCATTTTTTAATAGGATTGTTTGTTTTTTATCATTGTTGAGTGGATACTTCTTAAATCGGCATCCTAGGCCTTACTTTAAACAAAGGAGGAGTTTTTCACAAGGTATGGGCATCTACAAATATAGCAAAGAAAATCATTCTCTTGCTCTTGGTCTTTCATGGGATACCAAGGTAATACAAGCTTTTCTTTTTTGTTACCAATTTATATGGTCTCTTTACATCCACATTCACTTCTCCTTCTTCCCCTTCATTATTTGTTGTTAATTTTCACTCACACCCTTCTCTCTAGGTTATGACTGTCAGGTTTAGCAAGTGCTCTGACCAATAGAGCTAGGAATAGTGTGATTCCAGCCAATTCTTCCTCCTTCAGCAGATTTAGAGTAGCTCATTGGAATATCTCATCTACTAGATAGGAAAGAAACAGAAATCATTAACCTCATCTTGGAGAGGTGAGGAGAAGAAGCAAACCATCCTATAATTCTATTGAGAATTTGGACAGTAATATTTAGAGGTATTGTCATGGTGTCATGTCAAGCAATTGATCTTTCCTGTTGAACTTGTAAATGTTATTCAGGTGCTTGTACTACAGAATAAGGGAGAGAAAAACAATGTAGAATTAAGAAAAAAGTTTGTGTGAGTTACTATATCATTCCCCCACACCCCTCTCTTTCTTCTCCACAATGTGTCCAAAACCTATATTCTGGTAATCCTCCTTTTAGTAACATTTACTTTTACTCAACTATGTAAGTCATTCCTTCTATTTCTTATCACCCCCTCCCAACTTAATAAGATGTTTCAAATGTTCCTTCCAATTTTCAATCAGTCCATTACTATGTGGATGGTAAAATATAAGTTCATTGGATTTGGTGCCTTTTTTGCACATATGCTCACATTATGGCACATACAGGAAAATTAGTTTCTTGAACATAAAATACAGGAGCAAGGGTTTCAGATTGAAATAATCTTTTCTGTTCTAGGTTTCTAATAGTATGAGAGGCATTTCCTTCAGTTCTGAGATATGCAGATCCCAATTTAAAATAAGCAACTTTCTCAGTGTCCGCCTGAAATAGTGGATCAGTAGTCAATGTGATCCACAGCCTAAATCCCCTTGGAAATTGGCCTCATACCTGATTCTAGTCTCTGATGTTGCTGTTGACAAACGGTGATTTTTAGTTACATTTTGAGCTTATGAGGGGGTCCATGGAATACCATTTTTCCCATTTACAAGTGCAATACTTGAGTACCTCCATGATTGGTCATCTCAGGCTAATTGGATGCCTCCAAGTACAAATAGCAACCAAAGATATCCTCTTTGGGGTTCTACTTGAATTTAGAAGACTTTTTAATTCAGCGGTCATCAAAATACTCCATTTTCATTTTCCTTTTCCATGTCCATAAACTTTTTCATAACTTGATGCCACATACTGTGGTTCCTTTTATCTTCCTGTCATCTAAAATCTCTTTTCTGGACCATATTACCATTCCATTAGCTACTTCCCAAAAATTGCTATACATGCAAACCATACCATATATATTTTTTTAATATCTAGTTCCTCTGATGCCATGGAGAATATCACTTTCAATTTTTCCCATTAAATATATTTATCGTTTTGTTTCTTAAAGTATAGTCATCCACCAGTTGTAGTAAAACTGTCTTCCATATAGAATGTTAATCTTCCACCATTGAATTTACACCTGTAAATCATGCCACTTATTTGGCATCCTCTAATAACTGACCATAGGGAGGGTATTATTCTGCTATGGAGCTAGATAACTTATTAAGGGTATCTAATGTAAGGCCAAAAGAGATAGAAACCACTTGTTCATGTATTCAGTGGGTATCTCCACACTGCATTTTTTTTTAAAGTAGTAACCTGGTAGTTCTCCCCCACCCACCCAGCTTTATTGAAGTATAATAGAGAATTTGTTACTCATATTTACATCGTACAATTTGATGACTTTTTTTTTCAATTATAGTTGGCATACAACAATAAATTAGTTTCAGATTCAGCATAGTGATTAGAGATCTATATAACTCATGAAGTGGTCACTCCACTAAATCCAGTACCCTTCTTCCCCTTTACATATTTATTATAACATTGTCGACTATTTTCCTTATATTACACTTTACATCTCCATGACTATTTCGTATCTATACATTTGTACTTCTTAATCCCTTTGCCCTTTTTTACTGTCCCCCCACCCTTCCTTCTTTTTTGTTGGCCTTCAAAAAAATTCTCTGGATCTATAAGTTTGTTCCATTTTGTTGTTGTTGTTATTGTTGTTTATTTTGTTCTTTAGATTCCACATGTACATGAAATCATCTGGTATTTGTCTTTCTTTATCTGATTTACTTCGTTCAGCACAATATCCTCTAGGTCCATCAAGGCAATATCTTTTTCCAACCCCTTCCTTTTAGTCTGCATGTTTCTTTTGTAGGCAGCATATGTAGAGGTCTTGTTATCTTATTTATTCAGCTTCCCTATCTTTTGGTTGGAGCAACTGATTCTGTCCCATTTGAGGTAATTGTTGACAAATATGCAGTTATTGCCATTCTTTATTCCTGTTTTTGATACTTTTTTTTTTTTTCTTAAAGAAGTCCCTCCAACATTTCCTGTAATACTGGCTTGGTGATGATAAATTCCTTTAGCTTATTTTTATCTGAGGAGCTCTTTATTTGTCCTTAAACTCTAAATGATAGCTTTGCTGGATAAAGTATTCTTGGTTGTAGATCCTGAGTTTTCATCACTTTGAATATTTTATGTCAAGCCCTTCTATTCTGCATAGTTTCTTTTCACAAATCAGCTGCCAGTCTTATGGGTGCTCCCTTGTAGGTAACTAACTGCATTTCCCTTGCTGCTTTTAA
>NW_011889283.1:723790-725597 GCF_000151845.1 Pteropus vampyrus | reverse complement strand
GAGTTTTCATCACTTTGAATATTTTATGTCAAGCCCTTCTATTCTGCATAGTTTCTTTTCACAAATCAGCTGCCAGTCTTATGGGTGCTCCCTTGTAGGTAACTAACTGCATTTCCCTTGCTGCTTTTAAGATTCTTTCTTTGTATTTAACTTTTGGCATTTTAATAATGATGTGTCTTGGTGTGGGCCTCTTTGGATTCCTGGTTTTTGGGATTCTGAGCTTCCTGGGGTTGTATGTCTATTTCCTTCATCAAGTTAGGGAAGTTTTCCATCATTATTTCTTCAAATAGCTCTTCAACATCTTGATTTTTTTTCCAGTACCCCTATGACACAGATATTTTTACCTTTAACAGTGTCTCATAGGCTCCTTAAATTATTATTATAGTCTTGCCTTCTTTTTTCTTTCCATTCTGTTTGAGTGTCCTTGTCTTTCCCATCCTCTATACAGGTCATTTGATCCTTCTCTTTATTCATTTTGTTTATTCCATTTAATATACCTCTCATCTCAGATAATGTGTTCTTCATTTCTGACTGGTTCTTTTATAATTTCCATTTTCTTTTTTTTTTCTCTTTGTTAAAGTTCTCACTGAATCATCTATACTTCCCATAAGTTCATTGAGAATCTTTATAACCAGCGTTTTGAACTCTGCATCTGTTAGATTGCTCGACTCTATTATATCAGGATCTCTGTTCTGTTCTCTCATATGGTTTCTTCTTCTTTGCCTTCCCATTTTGTCTGCCTTTCCATGTCTGTTTCTATGTACTAAGCAAAGCTCCTAAGTCTCCCAGTCTTATTAGTGCAGCTCTGTGTGGTAGGTGTCCAGTGGTACAGTCCTGAGAGGGATTCAGCTGCAGGCCAAATTTAGCCCTAACCTGTGCCCTTCCGGGGCCACCTGTTAAGATTCAGCAAGCAATCCACAGATGATGTGTTTCGAGTTGCCTCAAAAGGCCACACCAGAAACTGAGGCCAGCTGCCACCAGTGTGAGTCTAGGCATTGCTCAGCAACGGGCACCTGGCTAAGCGAGGACACACCTGGATATGGCTTGGGAAGGGTCATGAGTTGGGGGAGTTGGAATTTCAGGGAATCCTCTGGGCAGAGTGACCTCTGTTATCCAGTTTGTTGACGTCTCAGCCATGGCCGCACTGCTTCCGCACACTGGGAGGAGAGAATGCTTAACAGAAGAACAATGGATACCGCCGGCACTTCTGTATAGAGCGAGTCTCGCCTAGTCCCTCATTCTGACAACTCGGTATTACCCTGTAAGGCCCTGGTGCCCCCTGCGCAGCCGAACCGGCACTGATGCTCAGAGCAAGCAGGTCCATTACCACAAAAGTCTGCTCGCAGACCCAGCCCCTTTAAGAGGCGTCTGCAGCTGCCGCTGCCACAGCCTCCACCCAACTTAGCCACTAAGGACCGGGCAGTCTCATGTCCTTGCTCTATCCTACCTTCTGATGTTGCAGGGTGATTTCTTAGATTTCTCCCTAGTTGTATGGCTTGTTCATCTAGATGCCAGGTGATTTTCCTTGCTGTTTGCTTCTTGTTTCTGTCACAACTTTGATTTGGTCACCAGAGAGATGAACAGAGCCTCTATCATGTACGCCATTTTTTTTTCTCTCTCCTATTCTCATTTTTTTTGGGGGGGGGATTTTTTTTTCTTATTACTGTTCTAAAGTGGTGTTCTCTGCTACCTTATATTCTAAATCGCTGATTCAATACTCAAATCTACTATTTGATTCCTTCTAACTCTTTATTTCAGTTATTATTTTCTTTATTTCTGACTGATTCTTTTTTATGGTTTCTATCTC
>NW_011889283.1:721548-723740 GCF_000151845.1 Pteropus vampyrus | reverse complement strand
CAATACTCAAATCTACTATTTGATTCCTTCTAACTCTTTATTTCAGTTATTATTTTCTTTATTTCTGACTGATTCTTTTTTATGGTTTCTATCTCGTTTTTTATGCTTCCTATCTCTTTGTTGAAGTTCTCACTGAGATCATTGAGCATTCTTATAACTTGTATCTTGAACTCTATCTGGTAGATTGCTTGTCTCCATTTTGCTGAATTCTTTCTCTGGAGCTTTTTTCTGTTCTTTCATTTGAAACTTGTTTCTTTGTCTCCTCATATTGGCTGCCTCCTTGTGTTTGTTTCTATGTATTAGGTAAAGCTACTGTGCCTTCTGGTCTTAGCAGAGTGGCCTTATGTAGATAGCAGAAATCCTTTGGGGCCCAGTGGTGCAATCTCCCTGGTTGTCTGAGCTGGGTGCTGCAGTTGTATCCCTTGTGTGGGTTGTGTGTGCCCTCCTGTTGTAATTGAGCATTGGTTGCTGTTTGCATGCCAGTGGGAGGGAGTGACTTTCAGGCTGATTGATTGTGAGAATTGGCCATGACTACAGTGGAGCAACTGTTGTGCAGGAGCTGACCCTACAGAGCAGAATTTGCTTTAGCAGGGCTCTGGTGTCAACCGAGTATGCTCTTTGGGTGTGTCTGTTGTGGAGGTGGTTAAGAGATGTTCTGGTGTGGTCTGAAACTTGCCACCAGGTGTGTTGGTTCTGGGGCCTCTTTGGAGGGGCCCTACTGCAGGCCAAGTTCAGCTGCTACTTATGCTCTGACCAGGGCTACTTGGTATAATCTACAAAGTGATCTGCAGATGGTTGCCACTTGTGCTGAGGTTGGAAGTGCCTGAGAGAGGCTAAGCTGCAAATTGAGACCAGCTGCCGCTAGTGACAAGCTTGGAGCTGCTTAGCAAGAGGAATGAGGCATGCTGAAGCCAGATACTGCTTGTTTGGGATTTGTGAAACTTTGAGAGATTTTAGGAAAGTCTGAAGCATGAGCCAAGACAAACTGTTTATATGGAAACAGTTTGAGTGGGCCCTCAGATTGGGTGGAAAGGGACTCACTAGGGTGAGGTGATCTCTTTTAGCCCAGTTGGAGACTCAAATATGGCGGCCACCTCTGTCTGCATGCTGTGTGAGGGGAGGGCTCAACAATGAAGCAATGGCTCCTACCAGCACTTCTGTCTGGAAGAAAGCTGCCCCTAAAGCCAGACAATTCAGTTTCTACTATATGTCCTGGAATCTTTTGTACTGCTACCCCAGTGCTGGAGCTTAGAACATGTGAGTCCATTACTGAGAAAGTCCATGTCCGGGACCTTTAAGAGGAACACCTGGGACTCCAGCAGCCCTCCTTCTCACTCAGCCATAGTCTCCACTGTTTTTCATAGCCAGAAGTTGCGGGGATTTCTCCTCTCAGGATTGGAACTCTGGGCTGAGGTGCATGGGTCTGGGACCCTTCACTTCTCAGGCAGGACCTCTGTAGCCAAGATATCCCTCATGATTTTTAACCATGGGACCAGTCCATTCTGCATCTCTGCCCCTCTACCTCTTCTACCTCTTCTAAAAGAAGTGGCTTCTTCTACTTACTCTTAGTTATAGGACTTCTGTTCATCTAGACTTCATGCGGTTCCCACTGATAGTTATTCTGTAGTTTAGTTGTAATTTTTATGCGTTCATGAGAGGAGGCCACAGAGTGTTTACCTATTCTGCCATCTTGACTAGAACCCTGTGTACTTGAATTTTGCTAAGAGAGTAGACTTTAATCATTCTCACAAAGGAGGAGGGAAGAAGGAGGAGGAAACTATGTGTGATGGCTATGTTTACTAACCTGAATGTGGTAATCATTTTATAAAGTATGCGTATGTCAAATCACATTGTACACTTTAAATATATATAATTTTATCATTTTGTCATTTGTACCTCAATAAAGCTAAACAAATAAAAAATTAGATGACTCCACTATATGTACACTAGAAAGGCTAAAATTTAAAAAAAAAAAAAAGACCACTAATATTCACAAGCATGTGGAGCTACAAGACGCTCATACATTGCTACTACCCATGAAAATGGTACAACTTTGAAAAACTGACAGTTTTATGTATAGTTAAACCTACACTTACCATACAACATAGTAATTCCATACCTAGGAGTGTATCCAAGAGAAATGAAAATAAATATTCACATAAAAACAAATATTCACATAAAAACATGAACTC
>NW_011889283.1:716791-721498 GCF_000151845.1 Pteropus vampyrus | reverse complement strand
AGAAGGAGGAGGAAACTATGTGTGATGGCTATGTTTACTAACCTGAATGTGGTAATCATTTTATAAAGTATGCGTATGTCAAATCACATTGTACACTTTAAATATATATAATTTTATCATTTTGTCATTTGTACCTCAATAAAGCTAAACAAATAAAAAATTAGATGACTCCACTATATGTACACTAGAAAGGCTAAAATTTAAAAAAAAAAAAAAGACCACTAATATTCACAAGCATGTGGAGCTACAAGACGCTCATACATTGCTACTACCCATGAAAATGGTACAACTTTGAAAAACTGACAGTTTTATGTATAGTTAAACCTACACTTACCATACAACATAGTAATTCCATACCTAGGAGTGTATCCAAGAGAAATGAAAATAAATATTCACATAAAAACAAATATTCACATAAAAACATGAACTCGAATATTCATAGAAGCTTTATTCATAATAGCTCGAACTGAAAACAACTCATGCCCATCATCTGATGAAAAAATAAACTATAATATATATAGATAGGTTGAAATATGCAATCTATATAATAGATAATCATTAGTAAATCAAAGGAAGAAACTGTTGATACCTGAAACACTAGATTAATTCAAAGCATCAGACTAAGTGAAAGAAAGAGGACATATAAGACTACATGCTATAAAATTGAATTTATATAAGATTCTAAAAATTCAAAATGCTGACAGAAAACATATCAGTGGTTGTTGCGAGCTGAGGTGGGGATAGCAGAACACTCACTGTAAAAGGGTACAAGAGAAACTTTTTAAGGTAATAGAAATATTTTAAACCATTGCTGGAGTGGTGGTGCTATCTATATAACTGGATACATTTGTCAAAATTCAACAAATTATACATTCAAAATTGTCTTTTGTGTATAAATTGTATCTCAATAAAATGCATTTAAAATATTTACATAGACATATACATCTATATAAATCTCAGTTTGAAAAGCGGCTTAAAGTATATTTCAATACATTACGAACATTTCAGAAATTTTTTTATGTTTTCCAAGTTTCTAGTCCCCTGAGGCTTTAAAGCAGTTCTCTAAGTTTTTCTTTAAATAAATAAGCACCCAAGAGAGTTTCCCAAAAGACCTTAACTTTATAACTGTGATTAGTTACTTCAATTCTAACATTCTGTGATTGCAATAATAATTAACTCTTCTTTTAATGTCATAGTCCCAAGAGCAATTCTAAACCAAATTTCTACAGATAAACAAAAATTATTAAATATAAAAGTTCATTCAATTGTAATCACTTCAATATAGGCAAGATGGTATTGTTTTCTGGAGAAAGTAAATAAAATGGATACATCTATAATCAAGTCACAATATGCCTGATGTATAAACAGGTGTGACTAAACAAAATGATGAAAGTTTAGAGAGATATTTCACTGAATACAAATATGAGTTTTTCTAACAATCAAGGCCATTAAAGTAGGATGAGATGCCTCAAGAAATAGTTTAACATCACTAGACAACAACTTGGTGGAGACATTGCAGGATATTATAGGACTGTGTTGACTCATTTGCCCTTTAAAGTCTCCTCTAATTTGACATTCTATGGTTTCAAATAATTCCAAGTTTCTGGATGGATCCATAAAAGAAATAGAAATTAACTGAATGAACAGGAAATTACATTGCTACAACTAAAAATAAATCTAAGAGGTAAGAAGCTTTCTGACATTTTTGCCAGAGATCTAAAATTAAGTCAGAGGAACTGCCCTTATTCTGTGTATCCAACTTCTAGATTTGTCACCAAACCTAATCATTCTGCCACATTGGCAGAAATGTGATCCTGAATATATATTACTTCTAATTAGAGAAATATACTGAGATTGAGATATACTGGATGTGTAAAATAAAAGATTAAATGATAATATAACACTCAGACTTTTTCTTAGTGTAAGTTGACACTTAGACTTTTCTATGAGAATAAGAAAAATAACCTAGGAAAGTAATCAGAGGTTATATAAAAGGACAGTTATTCATTCAAAGGAAGAAGGACAGAGTACTTAAGCAAAAAGCGAATAACTATTTGGTGTGGCTTCAAAAAAGTATTAAGTATCATATGGGGAAGAATCTTAGACTAAGACTGAGAGAAATTTATATGGAATTCAAAAATCAAAGCAATTAAAAAATTAAAGAATAATGGATGGAATGAAGTAGGAAAAAAAATCCAAAGTTCAAGTTTCTTAATATATTTGAATGAAGAAAATACCATCTGTTCCACAATCAGTATGATGTAAGTATACTTTGTTATGTAATATGTCAATTTTATTATGTAATAATATACTTTACTAAGTATTTTGTGTAATTATTATGTAATTATCCATACTTATATGTTAAACAGTCTTACTAAATTTGTTTACATATATATTTTATAAATTAAAACGTAATTACTGCTCTGCCAAAAATGTTTTAATGATAGCTATAGATTTACCATAAGTATATAAATGAATGTTTTTAATGTACTTCAGTTACAATTAAACTTTTTCATATTTTACTTATGGCAGCACAGATCTCGAATTATCACTAACCCCTGCTCCCTACCACATCTTAGTCCTTTTCTGTTCATCCTTGCCCAACCCTATGTTCTTAGCAAACATTTATTAAACTCCAAAGAGGTATACATCACTGAGGTTGACCCTGTCTTAGAACCTTGATTTGGTCATTAGGACTATCCTCATTTTAGAAATGAGGAAGGTAAGACTCAGGATGCTTAAGAGTCTTATTATGGAGCGTAAAGCTGCAAGTAGAACAACAGAACAACAAGAACAAGTAGAACAACAGAACAAACAAGAACAACAGAGAGCCAATCAGTCTCTCTGATTCCAAAACCTGCTATTCTTTCTCCATTATTCCATATTTTCCTGACTAAATCTGGAATCTTGAAAAGTGCAAATTTTTAATTTTATGAAATATTTAAAGCATCAACAGAAATGGTACTTAAGATAAATACAAAACAAAGCAAAACAAAAACTGAAATTCTTTATTTGGTAAGGTTACAATTAAATTGTTATACACAAGATTGTCATGATCCAGACCCTTTCCTCCTAGACATGATGGGCTCTGAGGGAGCAGAGATCATCTAGAAAAAGCTAAAACAAAACTAGTTTTTTTTCACAGTTATAAAGTTGAGGCTCTACGAAGGAAAGCAATTGCATCTTTTGTTCTCCGAGAAGCTGCATCTTTTGTTCTCCGTTGCATCTTTTGTTCTCCGAGAAGTGTATTTAATCCAAATACATCAGAAAAACATCTCTAGATGCCAATTTTTCTGTAGTTATATAACTTTTATATAACTACAACCACAGCAAACAGCAACTCTATTTGTATTCGAACATCCCAGATTTTTTGTTGTTAAAAAATGGCATAATGCTTGTGAAGATCCCACATTGTCTAAGTTTTACAATACCAGAGGGGAATTTTGCTCCTACCAGGGCCATCAAAGACTATATAGGCAAGAAGGAAAATGGAGGACATTATTATGGATGTTGTAAAACAATTAACTAGATAAATGGATAGAACTGTGGAATAGATGATTGGCAGCTGTGTAAGAATATATATTATTCTTCCTTAAGATACCTATCAATTTCCAGTGTTGTCAGTGATGAAGGTAGGAAGGGATAAATAAAAGGAAATCTTAAAGTGTTTCTACTTGTCTGCACAGTGTGATGTCCTTTATTTTTATGTTAGACTGCAATAACATTAATATTTGTCCACCTAGATATGGTTATGCCTTTTTGTGCAATAGTAATCAGTTTGGAAGTTTATTATCTGGCTAGAGGAGCAGTAGGAGGGAGAAGTGAATATTAGAATATTTGTGCTAGAAAAAGTTTCGTCTGGTATAATACCTAATTTCAAGAGATGAGACCCTTTGAATAGTTTGATAAAAGAAGATTAATTGGATAAAAAAAAGTTATGGTTCATATATACAATGGAATATTACTCAGCCACTGAAAAACAATGGAATCCTACCATTTGCAACTAAATGGACGGACCTAGAGGTTATTATGCTGAGTGAAATAAGTCGGACAGAGAAAGATAAGTACCATATGATTTCACTTATATGCAGAATCTAAGGAACAAAAAGAACAAACTAATCAAAAACAGACTCACAAGTATAGAAGACAATCTGGTGATGGCCAGAGGGGACAAGGGTTGAGGGATTTGGGTAAAGAGTTAAAGGAGTACAAATTAGTAGTTGATAGATGGTCACAGGGATGGGGAGCATGGCATAGGGAATGCAGTTAACATTAATGTAATGGCTAGGTGGAGAGCCAGAGGAAACAAAGAACAATTAGGGGGATCATTTTATAAACTATATAAATGTCTAACCAATGTACTGTATACTTGAAACTAATAAAATAAAATAAAGAAGAAGAGTAAATAAACTGCCTTGTAATAATTTAGAAGATTATCAGGAAAAATAGAATAATGCATCTTGTTATTGTAAATTGCTGCCTTTCATCCTAGACTTTCTCCTGCTTGTGATCCTCCCTATCTCTATACTGTGAAAGATCCGCTATATTAGGCCTCTTGGTTTTTGGATCTCTTCTTCATGGCCAGCATTAATGTTGCAGCAATTAGTTATCCAGAACTACATAGACCCCAAACTAACGACTAGAGAAAAGGCGACACACCAGAAAAGTACAGGTTATGTTAAATGTCTGTTTTTGACATATGAAAAC
>NW_011889283.1:663247-715641 GCF_000151845.1 Pteropus vampyrus | reverse complement strand
AAAAAAAATGTATATCATTATAAGAAATAAAAACAAAAACAATGCAACCTCTCTCTAATAGATCAATTATTACATCAAAATAACTTGGGTCCAAAATATTACATTGATACACAACACAATACCAGTAACAAAAGTGAATAGAGACAAATACAGGGTCCCTTTCATTTGACTATCTTGGCTAGTACTCAGAATTTCTGTTCTTTGATTTAGATGATACTGGAAAAGTTGAAAAAAGTTTTATTAATATCTTCTTTCTCCCTTTTCAAAATTGACAGGATTGTCAGTGCCATATGGCTTTCTTCTTAGGCACAAAACTGAACTGTGAAAATAGTAGGTCAGAAACAGTGAAAGAGAAAAAAAGGAACATTGGATAAAAGAAAATAGAATGATAAAGACTAGAGTTTTATGGTACCATGGAGATAATTTCATTCAACCAAAAACTGTAAATATGAGAATACTGAGGTTTGAAGAAGTCATGTAATTTATCCACTGTCTCACATTTATTAGGTATGGAGGCAGGATGAAAACAACTTACTCTTAACTCAATTCAAAGGCGATGTCTTTGCTCAATTTTATCACTGATATTGAAAGTCGAAAACGTATTTAAGCTAATTTTCATCTCTACATTTCATTATTTTTTTCAGATGTGTGGTGCCCACTAGGCATTGTATGCAATGGAGATGCAAAATCAGACTACAGTGACTGAATTTACCCTGACTGCCTTCCCTATTCTCCAGAATCTTCAGATTTCTCTCTTCTTGATCCTTTTGTTTACTTACATACTTACTCTAACAGGAAACATTGTCATCATTTCCCTAATATGTTCTGATAATCGCCTCCAAACCCCAATGTATTTCTTCCTCAGTAATTTGTCATTTTTGGACATTTTATACTCAACCTCAGTTACCCCAAAGTTCTTAGCCTGTCTCCTAGAGGACAGGAAAACCATATCTTTTGCTGGCTGCATCACCCAAACATACTTCTTTTTTCTCCTGGGGACAGTGGAGTTTATCCTCCTGGCAGTGATGTCCTTTGACCGCTATGTGGCCATCTGTAACCCTCTGCGCTACACCGACATCATGAACAGCAGGGTCTGTCTCCTGCTTGTTTTGGGCTGCTGGATGGGGGCCTTCCTGTCAGTGCTCTGTCCAACTATTGTGGTGTCCAGATTGCCTTTCTGCTATAAAGAAATTCGTCATTTCTTCTGTGACATTGCCCCTTTACTGCAAGTGGCCTGTATTGACACTCATTTCATTAAGATGATAAACTTCCTTTTATCTTCCCTTGTTCTCCTGACCTCACTGGTGCTCACCACCATGTCCTATACCTATATCGTTTCTATCATCATGCGCATCCCCTCAGCCCAAGGACGTCAGAAGGCCTTTTCCACCTGTGCTTCTCACATCACTGTTGCCTCTATTGCCTATGGAAGCAACATTTTCATGTATGTGAGGCCTAACCAGAGCTATTCACTGGATTTTGACAAAGTGACAGCTGTTCTCACCACAGTGGTGACCCCTCTTCTAAACCCCTTCATTTATAGCCTAAGAAATGAAAAAGTAAAGGAAGTTTTGAGAGAAGCAGTCAACAAAATTCTGTCTTTATTGTACAGGAGAACTTGCAGCATTATTGCACAGGGAACTTGAATGTTTATTGGCTAAGAATGGCTATATTAAACCCTTGGATTCAATATGCAGAAAGGCATGCTTGAAGAACATAAAATCGAAGATATGTGGGAATATGTGACAAGGCTTCAAGGCTTCATCCCTGACAGCAAAATACTATAGACAATAAGAAGAAGAACAAAAACAAAAACAAGGGTTTGTATAGCATACTTAAATATGTACATATATATATTTCATTTAATCCTTTTAACAACCTTGAGAAGCCGATATTATCTTAATAGATGAGAAAACAGATTCACAGAGGCTAAGTATCTTGCCCCAAACTATACCACTAGTGAGCAACAGAAATTTAGAGTATATGAACTCCAGTTTACTTTAGCACCTCACTATATCATGAAGTATGGAATGGGAAGAAACAAGAGAGGAAACAGAAGTTAACCTGGAAGTTAGTCACTTTTTCTGAGACCAGAGCATTTGCGGCCCGCCCTAATAGTCTGGCTGACTTGCCAATCAGAACAGACTGGGAAACGGTCAAAATAAAACTAAGAGATGATTGATTTGAAAAGATAATTAATTATTCAAAGAGTGCAACTGTGGCAAGTGGCCAAGGTTGTCATAATCTATAGAAGAATAAGTATCCTAGAATTTGTTTGGTTGATGAATAATTAAAGCAGAAAATGAATCAAGCTAGCTTAAGTAAAATGGGTATTTATTATAATAATAATCAAGAGTGCCATACAGAATCCTAGAAGGTAAGAAATAGTAAGACCTGCTAAAGGACTAGAATCAGGAACTAGAAATCCTTAAGGGACCAAGGCAGGTACTCTCTTCCCTCTGAATCTCTGATCTCTTTCTAGCTCTCTCTGAGGTCATACAGTCTCTGTATCACTGTTTTTCTCTTTATATCTTGTGGTAGGCTGAATAATGGCCCCCAAAGATATTCAGGTCTTAATTCCTGAAACCTGTGAATGTAACATATAAAGTATATTACAGCAAAGGGATTTTGCATATGTGATTAAATTAAAGATCTTGAGATAGGGAGATTATCCTGGATTATCCAGGTGGGTCCTAATTCTAATCACAAGTGTCATTATATGATAGAGGTAGAGGGAGATTTTACCACACAAGAGAAGGTAATGTGATGATGGAAGCAGAGAGAAATTTGAAAATGCTATGCTGCTAGCTTTGAAAATAAAGGAAGGGCACAAAAACCAAGGAACACACCTCTAAAAGCTGGAAAAGGCAAAGAATACAAACAACTATGAACAGAGTTCAGTTCCCCAAAGCTGTAAAACCAATGTCCTTTATTCTTGCTGGCTATAAGTCAAGGGCATTCCCAGTTCCTAGAAGGTGCTGCAGCCCATTGCCCCTCTTTCTCTACCTTCAAAGCCAACAACAGTGGGGCAAGTTTGTCTCATGCTTCAAATCTCTTCTCTTTCCATCTCCTCTCTGATTCAGCTGTGAAAAATTCTTCCCTTTTAAGGACTCATTTGATTGGATTGGGCTCGCCTAAATTATTCAGGATAATATCACACCAACTCAAAGTCCATATCCTGAATTACATTTGAAAAGTCCCTTTTGCCAAATAAATACCCTCAAATTCTGGAGATTAGTGTGTTGACATCTTTAGGTGTCATTCTTCTGCTTACCAAAATTATATTGTTAGTGTTAATAATCTAAGAAAGTAAAAATAAAGAACAAGACACAGTATGGCTTTTTAAAGCCAATATGAAATCGTAAATTCTCTCTATTATTACTTGCAACCAGAAGAATTCACAAGCCCCAAAATATGAAGGACTAGTGAAATGCAGCAAAATATCTGAGAAACATATTTTAATTAGCTATGTTTGTTTTTACTTAAATAATTGTTAGGAAAAGATGAATATAGTTGCTCCTTAGTACTGTTTAGTTTCTTGAGTAACATGGTCTGAATGACCATGTTACTCAAAAGCCCCATTCTGATACCATTAACAAGAAAGAAAATCCTGAACAAATAAGATAATTTAAGCATGATTTTGGTACCCAAGTAAAGCTGGTCCAAGGTGGGCCAGTCTTGAAACTGAAAATACAAAAGGCTTCATAAACTCTAAAAAATAATTTTAAAAAAAAATTTAAATTTACTTTGATGTTGTTATATTTAAAAATAATTGAAATAAATTGAAATAATTTAAAAACTTAAATTTACTTTGAAAGTGATTATTATTATTCTTATGATCAACATTGTTATAATAGTAGATAATAATATTTGTTTCTAAGTTGATTCTAATTAGTTGAGTTTCTTGGAATATAGAAACTACCTGTCCTACATTTTAGGACAGTTGAAAAATTTTTACTTTTTATTTACTCAACTATGACTAAGTGCTTCAAAGTATTGTTTTTCAGTATGAGAGATGTGGAGGAAGCAGACTAAAATAACTTGCAGAAATTTTAAACAATATCCACCTGCTAAATAAATTATATCCCTCTAACTATGAGTGAAGGGCATTCTAAACAGAGAAACACAGTTTTACATCATTACATAAATTCATTGAATTCATTGATCCTTTCATTTATGAGCTAATTTTCAGATATTCCTTCCCTAGCTAAGTTGTAATAGATTATTCAGTAAGAACAATTATGAATATATGCCTCAATTACATCACAAGAATTCTCAAGGACTGCAGTGAAATATATCAAATTATTTATTTTTAGTGTGTCAGGAGTTTAGCTAAGCTACTTCACAGTATTGTTGCCTTGACATCCATTTTATTTGGCCAAGTAGCATGTAGGGGGCCTTAAAATGATAGTAGCCCTTCATGCAAGCATATGTGCTAGATAGCAGCCTACAGAGTCACAAGCAAAAAAGTCCCTGATATGACTTCCCCAACAACTTTCGTGCTCAGCAGTCTCCCCCACCTCACAATGCCTTTCCCTATGTACCTCTTACATAGGGCCCCCATGCAAATTACCAAAACCTTCACTCTTTTGTTTTGTATTGGCCAATTTAGATTCAGCCCAGGAACCCCAAAACACTCCACCAACAGACATTAATTAAGGCATGTGCCCCAGGTCCTGCCTCTATCTGCACTCTACCTTGACCTTCCCATGTGGCCCCTCAAGGTATGCCAGGTACTTCCTCCAGGACTTCTGAGTTATAAACTTCTCTGTTTCAGTTTCTTTTGTGGTCTGTTGAACCATGGCTCACCATTCAGCACCTGTTCTCCACTTAATAAATGTTAAGTAGATAAATTCATAACAGGGTGGTACAACTATATATGAGTATTTGCTTCATTTTAAAATGTATTAAAAATTGTTTTTGTGTGTTTGTGTATGTGTATATGAAGTGTATATTTCAGAGGTGTGTATTTCTCTGCAAACTTTAAAAATCCTTTATTAAAAAATAAATCCTGTATCATCTAGGATAGCTAGCCAACATCAAGAATGTTGTTTAAAGTTAAATAGGAATCCAATCCTTAACATGCTTTCTCTTTTTCAGCATTTGACAGCAAATAAGTCCCCATCCTCTTATTTTAAGATAATAATGTTGAAAATGCTAATGTATAAGCTCTTTCTAGTTACGAATTTTTCAGTAATTAATTTTTGACTCAACTTATTTCAGGTTTTTGTCAGGGCTGAGCTGATGGTGTCGGCTATGCCAAGTGTCAGCAGTATTGCATATTGAGAAGGGAAGGTTCGATGGTGAGACACCCAGTTGGAAGAATAGGCAGACATGAGAATGAAATGGCAGGCACCAACTTTATTGTGCAGAGCACACTTCTGTTGGGAAGTGCAGTTCTATTGGGGGGAGCACAGTATTACACGCACTTCTTCTGCTCCCTTTTCTTGTGCTCCCCCTTCTGCTTTCCAGGGGACCGTATAGCTCTTCACATAGCAGAGTACAATAGTGGCCTTCAGTCACACATGCATGATACAATAAGCTGAAGTATGTTTACATATTTTCTAAATCTGGGGTCCTATTCCTAGCTGTGGGCCTGGATCAGAGCCAGACCTTGGACCAGCCAGACCTTGGGCCAGTCAGGCCTGGATCAGCCAGGCCTTGGATAACAGCCAGACCTTGAATTACAGCCCGACCTTGGGCCAGCCAGGCCTGGTGCCCACAGTTTTTAAACTATTCCAAGTTCATATCTTGAAAAGAAGTGGCTGTCATATAACCAACCATACAATCAAAGTAAAAGAGAGGAGCTTGAAATAACATGTTAAATAAGAGAATGAATATATATGGCCAATAAATAAAACATCAAGTTATTCTATTTATATTAGTCTCTTCATGTGCAGAAATATATGTATATGTTCTCCTGACTAATTCAGAGTCATCACTTGACTTCAGAAAACTATATTAAACATGAATGTGTCATTTTTCATGTCTCATTCGATTTATGTAGCAGGAGGTATGACTGGGCTAGACAAGGTTATACTCTGGATGCATTCTGGAAATTTGTTTCACCCAATAAGTAAATTTATCCCACTAAATTCAAGAAAGAGTTGATTCTGCTATGGAGATAAAATAATAAAAAGACTTTTAATATTGAAATATTCACTTTAATGTCTAGAATCATTACTTTTAAGAACTTCTTAAAAACTTAAACTTGGGTCACTTATGTTTGAAAAGTCATTTAGAACTGTAGGGAAATACACTATTTAACATGTTTAAGCAATTGTGTATTTCTGGGTGTGTCTGTGAATGAGTTTTCAGATAAGATTAGCATTTGAATCTTGACTCAGTAAAGTAAATTGCCCTCCCCAGTGTGGGTGGGTATCATCCAATCTATAGAGAGCTCAATAGAACAAAGTACAGAGGAATGGAAGAATTATCACCTTCCTGCCTGTCTGTTTGAGCTAAGACATCAGTCTTCTCCTATCCTTGGACTGGGATTTACACCATCACTATTGGCTCCCTGGGTTTTCAGGCCTTCAGACTCTGACTAGAATTACAGCAGAGCTTTCCTGAGTCTCCAGCTTAAAGATGGCAGATCATGGGACTTTATAACCTCCCTAATCACATGAGTCAAATCCTTACATATATAACATACATACGTACTATATATGTATGTTATATATATGTTACGTATAATATATAACATACATATATGTTATATGTGTTATAGATTATGTTATATGTTATATGTGTTATATATGTGTTATATATTATATATAACATACATATGTTATATATGCTACATATAATGTATATAATATTATTATGTTATATATTTAATATAACATATATCTAACATAATATTATGTTATTATAATAGAATATTGTTATATTATATTATATTATTATATAATATATTATGTTATTATAATATAATATAATATAATATTATATATCATATCATATTATAATATTATTATGTTATACATAATGTATATGTTATATATAAATATATATAATCTATATTATATATATACACACACACACACACACAATTGACCCTTGAATAACATGGAGGTTAGGAGCACTGAACCCCTACCCCCTGGCACAATCGAAAATCCATGTATAACTTTGACTCCTCAAAAAGTTAAGTTGTCCCTCAGTATCTACAAGGGATGGTTTCAGGACCCCACACAGATATTGAAATCTGCAGATACTCAAGTCTCCTATATAAATGTCATAAATCAATGCATACAATTGGCCCTCTGCATCCACTGCCTCCCAATCATGGATAGCAAAACAGTACAGGTATTTATTGAAAATATCTGCACATAAGTAGACCTATGCAGTTCCAGCTAAAAAAAGGATGAAGAGGTTGTTAAGAAAATGTATCTTTTCTAACACCCCACTTAGATAGGTAACTACTCACCCCACATTTTCAACTTCCATTGAAATGAAGAAATTATACAATAAATTGATAGAGCTCACAATTACCAGATACTAAGGCAGAAGAAAGGCTTAAAACAAGGGGATTAAGTGAAAATTTGCATAGTTTTTATTAAGATAACTGTCATTCTCCCTCTAAACCCTGCTCCTAGCAACAAGATGGAATTTCAAGTAGAATTTGAGAGGATTTTTCAGAGAAATTAAATGTCCCCTCCACAAAGCTTGAAGATAGTTATAACTGAAAACCCATTGTTTAGAATAAATGAATCTACCATCTATTGCACTGCACTGAAGCTCAATCAGTAAGTCTCATCTACTCACAGTTTCCAGTGTTTTAGTGTCTCACTCAAAATATGAAGAGAAAAAGTTCACAATGGAAAATTAAAGTGCAAAGCAAACATACAAAAATAAAATGACTCTAGAGGAATAATAACAATGTATAGACAAGGGAATTTCAAAATAATATATAACTAATACACGCAAAAATAAAATGTTTCATTTAAAAATACAAAACAAAAAAGGCTAATGTGAAATAGAAAGGGAGTAATTTGAGAACAAGAAAACACTCTTTGAAGTTTAAAATATAATTTAAAAATTATAAATGAAACAGAATGGTTGTATTATAAATTTATGGAAATTTCCCAGTAAACTGGGAGAGCAAGAGAGAGAAAAGGTCATTTTTCAACTATACAAGATAGCCACGCAATTCTAGAAATTGATCAATTAGCCATTAATAAAGTGAGAAAAGAACACTCCAAGAATAATGGTGAATAGCAGCTGTAAAAATGACCCATATAGATTAATCATTTTAGGCAGGAACAAGATTAACCAGTCCAGAATATCACAGGAAGATAGTCTGGTAAATGAAGGAGGAAGAACAGATCCAATAGATTATTTGATTAATCTGCTGTAGATTTTGGGGGCTAGATGAGCAAACAGTACATAGGAAACAGTTTGGATTAAAAAAAATGTCATGAAATTAATACAGCCACTTTGAAAGGCAGTTGGGCAGTTTATTACAAACTAAATACACTATTACCATATAGTCTAACCATAGTGCCCCTATTTACCCAAAGAAGCTGAAACCTCACACAAAACCCTCCATGTGGATGTTTATAGAAGCTTTATTTCTAATTGCCAAAACTTGGAAGCAACCAAAATACCCTTCAGTAGATGAGTAATTAAATAAACTGTGGTACATCCAGACAATGGAATATTACTCACTGCTGAAAATAAATGAGCTATCGAGCTAGGAACAGACATGGAGGAAACTTAAATGCATGGTATCAAATTAAAAAATAAATCTGAGAAGGCTACATACTCTATGATTCCAACTATATGACATTCTGAAAAAGGCAAAACTATGGAGTCAGTAAAAAGATCAGTATTTGCAGGGAGTGTGTGTGGTAGGGAGAGATGATTAGAGCACAGATTTTTAAGTCAGTGAATATATTTTGTATGACACTTTGTATGATACTTTGTATAGATACATGTCATTACGGATTTGTCCAAACCCACAGAAGTATACCAAGAATGAACTCTCAAGTAAACTACAGACTTGTGTGATAATGATGCATCAATATAAGTTCATCATTTGTACAGATGCAACACTTTGGTGGGGGATGTTGATAATGTGGGAGGCTATGCATATATGGGTTCAAGGAGTATATGAGAAATCTCTACCTCCCTCTCAATTTTGCTATGAACCTAAAAATGCCCTAAAAAATAATTCTTAGAGGAGAAAAAAGTGGCATAGATGATAGAGGTTTTGTTCATCCCTCTTGTGACCAAATCAAAGTTGTGACAGAATCATGGAGCAAACAGCAAGGAAAGTCACTTGGGATCTAGATAAACAAGCCATACAACTAGGGAGAGAACTAAGAAATCACTCTGCAATGGAAGGAGGTAGGATGGGACGAGGACACGAGGCAGCTGGGTCCTAAGCAGCTGACTGGGACAGAGGCCATCGCAGCGGCAGCTGGCAGCTGCAGATGCCTGTTAAAGTGGCCGATTCCTTGACTGGACATTTGCAGTGATGGACCTGCTCTCTTTGAGCACCAGCACCAGTTCGGCTGTGCAGAGAGCACCAGGGACTTACAGGGGGTCACTGAGCTGTCAGAATGAGGGCCAGAGGCTAGGGTCTCTCCTGCAGTATCCATTGTTCCTCTGTTGATCCCTTCACCCTCCCAGTGTGCTGACGCAGTGTCACCATAGCTGAGATGTCATCAAACTGGATAACAGAGGTCACTTCACCCAGAATATTTCCTGAAATTCCCCCTTCCTCAACTAACAGCTCTATCCAAGCCACATCAAGGTGTATCCTTGGTGAGTTAGGTGCTCCTTGTTGAGCAGAGCCAAGACTCATACTAGTGGCAGCTGGCCTCGGTTTCTGATGTGATTTCTTGAGGCGGCTCTAAGCATATCATCTGTGGATTGCTTGTTGAATCTTAGCAGGTGGCCCCAGAGGGGCACAGGCTGGGGTTAAACTTGGCCTGCAGCTGAACCCCTCTCAGGACTGTGCCACTGGACACCTATTAAACAAAGCCACACTAATAAGACTGGGAGACTTAGGAGCTTTGCTTAGTACATAGAAACAGACACAGAAAGGCAGCCAAAATGGGAAGATAAAGAAGCAGAAACCATATGAGAGAACAGAACAGAGATAATGAAATCAAGCAATCTAGTAAACAGAGTTCAGAACACTGGTTATAAAGATGCTCAATGAACTTATAGGAAGTATAGATGAATTCAGTGAGAACTTTAACAAAGAGATAAAAAACATAAAAATGGAAATTATAAAAGAGGACCAATCAGAAATGAAGAACACATTATCCGAGATGAAGAATATTTTAGATGGAAAATACATTGGATAAAGCAGAGAATTGAACCACTGATATAGAGGATGGGGAAGCCAAAGACAATCAGAATGGCAAGAAAAAAAGAAGCCAAGACTATAATAATAATTTAAGGAACCTGTAGGACACTATTGGATGTAAAACTATTCTTGTCATAGGGATACCTAAAGGAAAACAAGACTTTGAAGAGCTGTTGGAAGAAATAATGATGGAAAACTTCCCTCAGCTGGTGAAGGAAATAGACATACAACCCCAGGAAGCTCAGAGAGTTCGAAGAAATAAGAACCCAAAGAGGCCCACACCAAGACACATCATAATTAAAAAGCCAGAGGTTAAATACAAAGAGAATCTTTAAAGCAGCAAGAGAAAAGCAGTTAGTTACCTACAAGGGAGTTCCCATAAGACTAGTAGCCGATTTCTCAGAAGAAATCATGCAGAACAGAAGAGCTTGGCACAAAATATTCAAAGTGATGAAAACCCAGCATCTACAACCAAGAATACTTTATCCAGCAAAGCTATTATTTAGAGTGGAAGAGCAGATAAAGAACTCCCCAGACAAAAATAAGCATAACCTTATTCAGCTTCCACGGCCTCAGGTCCACCGGCTCCCCTGAAAACCAGATGTCCTGGCCGAATCCCTAATCAGAGAGATAATTGGCCAGCCTCATCTCACAGGTCGTGGCTTTCCTGGGAATAAGAGTGAGTTGTTGGTCAGGGCACAGCTGATTCCACAGCACCAGCAGCACTTCATTAGGTTGCTGCTCAGTCTTCTGCAGCGACCCCTGCCACGAGGAGATCAATCAACATCTGCCTGCTGCTCACTTTCACAGCTAAGCGGGCTGGGGACTGCTCCACTCTCCTTTTTCCGCCACACCTCCATCTGTGCACTGGCTGGTTTGGGAGTATGGGGGGGGCAGTACCACCTGCACTTGGGTGGAATGCACTCCTTACATTTCACTTCCATCCCCCAACCTAGCCATAGTGGACTTACCTCGTGGATCCACTTATCCACGTAAGGGGCCAGCAGTGCTGCCATGATGCCAAAAGTACTGTAGAGCAAGAAGTCAAGTTCAAGTTCTTTATATGGGTTATAAATACCTCTTCATCGGGACTTGTGTACTGGGTGCGAAACACCATCAGGAGAGGAAACATAAGAATAATGGGAATTCTCGAAAGAGAAGAAAAGGAGAAGAGATTAGAAAGCTTTTTCAGACAAATAGGTGACAAGAATTTCTCAAATCTAAGGAATGAGCTGGAGCTTGGAATTCAAGAAGTCAACAGAACACCCAATTTTAACCTAAAAAGGCCTTCACCAAGACACATCGTATTAAAATTATCAAAATCAAAACAAAGACGAATTTTCAGGGCAGCCAGGGAAAAGAAGATGGTAACCTATAAAGGAACACCCATTAGAATATCGCCGGACTTCTCAGCACAACCTTACAAGCCAGAAAAAGTGGAATCAAAACTATTAAATGAAAGGATCTACTAGCCAAGAATAATGTATCCAGCTAAGCTCTCCCTTAGATATATAAGAGAAATAAAGACCTTTCCAGACATACAAAAATTGAGGGAATTCTCCACTACAGGAAATTCTGAAAGAGGTCAGCTTACCTAAAATAAAATGACAAAAAAAAAAAAAATTGTATAATTAGAAGTAAGGTGACTAGCAAGCTGATAAAAGCAGAGGAAAGCAACCCTCACTATGAACAGGGCATTTTAAGCTTAAAATAAGAAGAGATATGCTATAGCAAGATAGTGATGAATGTTCAGCATACATAGGGACAAATTGAGACAACGGTGACTGAAAAGGGGAGGATACAAAGATCTAAATTTGCGAAGGGGAATGGAGATAAGGTACGCAGAGAAGAAAAGGGATGACTGTGTATATACAACTATCCTTTTCATATTTATAATGGTAACCACAGGCCAACGATTTAGAACTGAAGTGTATAACATAAAACAAGAAAGACTAGAGGCAAAACCCACAAAAGCCAACCAAAATAAAAAAAAATTAAAAAAAAAAAAACAGAAACACAAGGACAAGGAAGCAATTGAAACATCGAGCTACCAGAGCAAAAGATAAAATGGCTATAAGAAGACCTCATATTTCAATAATCACCCTCAATGTAAATGGACTGAACTCATTAATAAAAAGGCACAGAGTTGCAGATTGGATCAAAAAAAAAAAAAAAATCCAACCACACGTTACCTCCAGGAGACACAACTCAGCTCCAAAGACAAATATAGACTCAAAATGAAAGGCTGGAAAATGATATTTCAAGCAAATGGCATTCAGAGAAAAGAGGGTAGCAGTATTAATATCGGATGAAATAGACTTCAAAATAAAAAGGTAAAGAATGATATTGAGGGACACTCATAATGATAAGGAGAATCATGCACCAAGAAGACAAAACACTTATTAATATCTATACTCCCAATCAGGGAGCCCTGGAATATGTAAAGCAATTACTAACGGAACTAAAGAGAGAAACAGACCAAAACACTATCACAGTATGGGACCTAAATACTCCACTGTCAGATATGGACAGATCATCCAAACAAAATCAATAAGGAAATAAAATCCTTAAATGACACATTAGACCAACTGGACATAATTGAAATTTGCAGAGCCTACCATCTCAAAACAATTGCTTATACATTCTTTTCTAGTGCACATGGAACATTCTCAAAGATTGACACAGAGATAGCCTCAATAAATATAAAAGGGTTGAAATAATACCAACCATATTTTCTGATCATAATGAAACTAGAGATCAACTGTAAAAGAAAGCAGAAAGAATCACAAATAAATGGAGATTAAACAACATACTACTGAAGAATAATGGGTCACAGAAGAAATCAAAAGAGAGATCAAGAGATACATAGAAACAAATGATAATGCTAGGACAACATATCAAAACTTTTGGGATACGGCAAAAGCGGTCATAAGAGGGAAGTTCATATCATTACAGGCCTACTTCCAAAAACAAGAACAAGCCCAAATAAACAACCTAACGCTTCATCTTAAAAAACTAGAAAAGGAAGAACAAATAAGCCTAAATTCAGCAGAAGGAAAGAAATCATCAATATTAGAGCAGAAATAAATGAAATTGAAAACAACAACAAAAAATACAGAAATTAATGCAACAAAGAGCTGGTTCTTTGAGAAGGTTAATAAAATTGACAATCCCCTGGCTAGACTCACTAAAGAAAAAAGAAAGGACGCAAATAAACAAAATCCAGGATGAAAGAGGGGAAATTATGACAGACACCACAGAAATACAAAGGATCAAACAAAAATACTATGAAAAAGTATATAACACCAAATTTAATAACTTATAAGAAATGGACCAGTACTTAGAAAAATACAACCTTCCTAGACTGAATCAAGAAGAACTAGAAAATCTAAATAACCGATCAGCAGCATGGAAATTGAAACAATCATCAAAAACCTACCAAAAAGTAAAATCCAGGACCAGATGGCTTCACTAGTGAATTCTACCAAATAGTCAAAGAAGTTTAATATGTATTCTCCTCAAATTCTTCCAAATAATCAAAGAGGAGGCAATACTTCCCTACTCATTTTATTAGGCCAATATTATCTTGATACCAAAACCTGGTAAAAATAATACACACAAAAAAATACTAGCGAACCGAATACAGCAACATATTAAAAAGATTATACACCATGATCAAGTGGGCTTCATCCCAGGGGCACAGGGATAGTTCAACATATGCGTATCAATTAATGTGATACACCACATGAACAAATTAAAAAATAAGAATCATATGATCATATCAATAGATGCAGAAAAAGTTTTCAACAAGATACAACACCCATTTATGATCAAAACACTTAACAAAATCGTTATAGAAGTAAAGAACCTTAACATAAAAAAGACCATATATGACAAGCCCTCAGCCAACATTATACTTAATGGTGAAAAACCTTCCCTTTAAGATCAAGAACAAGGCAACGCTGTCCACTATCACCACTGTTATCCAATATAACACGGGAGGCCCTAGCAAGTGCAATCAGGCAAGAGAAAGATATAAAAGGCATCTAAATAGGAAACGAAGAAGTCAAACTGTCACTATTTGCAGATGACATGACTTTCTATATAGAAAACCATAAAGACTCCACAAGAACACTACTAGAAACAATAAGCAAATACAGTAAAGTTTCTGGTTACAAAATATGGTTAGCGTTCTTATACTCTAATAACGAAGTGTCAGAAAAAGAAGTGGAAAAAATAATTCCTTTTGCATTTGCAACAAAAAAAATAAAATACCTAAGAATAAATCTAATGAAACATGTGAAGGACCTATATGAAAACTATAAGACATTATTAAAAGAAACCGAAGAAGATAAAAGAAATGGAAAGATATTCCGTGTTCTTGGAATGGAAGAATCAATATAGTTAAAATAACCATATTACCTAAAGCATTATACAGATTCAAAGCAATCTCCATCAAAATCCCATCAGTATTTTTAAAGAGAACAAAAAATCATCAGATTTGTATGGAAGCACAAAAAATCCTAAATTGCCAAGGCCATCTTGAGAAAAAAGGAGGCTGGAAGCATCACTCTGCCCAACTTCAAATTATACTACAAAGTGACAGTAATCAAAATGGCATTGTATTGGCAGAAAAACAGACACACGAACCAGTGAAACAGAATTGAGAGTCCAGAAATAAACCCATGCCTATATGGACAAATAATTTTCGACAAAAAGCCAAAAGCATACAGTGGAGAAAGGAAAGCCTCTTCAATAAATGGTGCTGGGAAAACTGGAAACCCACCTGCAAAAGAATGAAACTAGACTGTTGTCTATCACCACACACCAAAATTAACTCAAAATGGATTAAGGACCTGAATAGAAGACCTGAAACAATAAAGTGCATAGAAGAAAATGTGGGAACTAAACTCATGGACCTTGGATTTAAAGAGGATTTTATGAATTTGACCTCAAAGGCAAGGGAAGTAAAAGCTAAAATAAATGAATGGGACTACATCAAACTAAAAAGCTTCTGCTCAGCCAAAGAAACCGTCAACAAGATAAAGAGACAACCATCCAAACAGGAAAATATATTTGCAAGCAACACCTGCAATAAGGACCTAATATCCAAAATATACAAAGAACTCATACGACTCAATAACAACAAAAAACAAATAATCCAATCAAAAAATAGGCAGAGAATTGAACAGACACTTCTCTCTAGAGGACACACAAATGGCCGAGAAATATTTGAAAAGATGCTCAACATCGCTAGCTATTAGGAAAATGCAAATCAAAACCACAATGAGATATCATCTCACACCTATTAGAATGGCTAAAATCAACAGGACAAGTAATAACAAATGTTGGAGAGAATGTGGAGAAATAGGAACCCTCATACACTGCTGGTGAGACTGCCAATTGGCATGGCCACTATGGAAAGTGTTATGGAGGTTCCTTAAAAAACGAAGAATTGACCTACCATATGATCCAGCAATCCCTCTACTGGGTATTTACCCCAAAGACTTGAAAACTCATATCCAAAAAGATATTTGCACACCGCTGTTCATAGCAGCATTATTCACAGTGGCCAGGACGTGGAAGCAACTGAAATGTCCTACGATAGATGATTAGCTAAAGAAGCTTGGTACATATATACAATGGAATGTTACTCGGCCGTAAGAAATGATGAAATACTGCCATTTACAACAACATGGTTGTACCTTGAAATAATCATGCCAAGCAAAATAAGCCAGACAGAAAAAGTTGAAAATCACATGATATCACATATGTGGAATATAAACCTAAAAGCAACAAATGAACAGGACAAACAAACAAGGACTCATGGACATGAACAATAGACTAGTGGATACCAGAAGGGAGGAAGTATATGGATGGGGAAAATAAAAAATAAAATGTTAAAAAAATAACTATGTATATAGAGTATGAAAAAAATAATTAAGAAACTGGCATTTTAAAAAAAGATTAATCTTAGATCATGTGAACTTGAAAAGCATTTGAGTTAGATTCTATATTTCTGAAAATTTTAGAATGCCCAATCCCTTCAAACACTTGACTTTAAATTAATTTTAATCATACCATCCAGAGGTAAAAAATTATCTTACATTTACATATAAAGGCTCACACAGACAAGACATAAACAGAGACATTTTAGTCATAAAAAAGAATTCATTAATTTATAAAAAATACAGTTAGATCCTAATTTTGTTTTGGAGACCTTTACAATTTATATCTGTCCTTGACAAGTCTAGTTACAAATGACTTCACTTTTAAAATAAGACAGCCTTTTTTAATACCTCACATAATTGGGCTGACACCTAAACAACATCATAGGTTGATCCATTTATCTTAATCCTCATTATGAAGCTTCAAGAGACCAATTAAATATGCTTTTCAATCATCCTGCCTAATTTTATAGCCAGCTTTTTCTAATTATGCACACAAAAAATCAGTTGAGAAGTATCAAAAAATCCTTATCTCAACCATCTTAGTATTAATGAGACGCTGACTATTGTGGGTTTTTTTGGCAGAGGCATGATCTCCCCTGTTAATTTTCAGATCTGTAGAGTCTGAACAAACTTTCAGGGTAAACCGGCCCTTATGTGCATATCTCCAGACAAGCCAAATGCAATGAATATCCCTATAGGAGTGCTTTACACCCTAGAGAAAATGTTCCCTCAGGAACCTCACAAAGATTCTTAGTCATCTAAGAATACCCAAGCAAGGGCCAGATGCCCCCAGAACCATGATACTTTCCAAGGCATGGGCCCTTCTCTTGGAGAGAATGCATTCCAGGGTACCCTGTCTTTCACAAAGAAAGGAGAACTCTCCCCAGGACTCCCACTGGCTTCCCAGGATGAGCTGTTATTGCACTGGACACTTCAGCTGGCCTATCTCTGTCACTCTAGATTTGGGATCTGCAAAAACTATTGTCTCCCCATTGGCTATTTGGATTGAGAAAGCAAGTATCTTTTCTTTTGGAGCTAAAGAGTTCAGTCTCTCATTTAACCAGCAAAGATTTTGTTCAGACTCTCAGTAAGCAATCCAATAAAAAGCCAAAATTAAAAGCAGCAACCTATTTTTTCCCCTTTTCTCAGGTTATCTCAACCTTTATCCACCTCAAGGATTTTCTAAGAATAGCTCATATAAAGTCATGGACTTGCTACTTACAGCAAGGAGGCCTAGAATTCTGAGAGAAAATTCACCCAAGTTCACCCGATCCAAAGCAGGAAACCAGTGGGACACAATGAGCTTTGCTTATACTGCAGCATGGTGCTGAGTGGGCTTCTTCAGAATCTTGCCAAATAAATGTCAATGTAAGAACAACCAATTCTGCAACGAATTTTTATAAGAGTTTATTTAAGCCAAAATTTACAATAACTACCAGGAAGCAAGACCTCAAGGTCTTTGGAGAATAACAGCAGTTTCTTTTATGCCTTTGAGATTAAAGAGGGAACTAAGGAAGATTATAAGAAGGTAGGAGAAAACAAGGTGGGGATTAGATTACAAGACAGTTGACAAGAATGGTTATGCTTATTTCAAAGGTGTGTTAACCTAGGCGCACAAACACAATGAACAGGGCTTGCTTAAGACAAAAATAAAACTTTTGCTAAAAATGTTATATCACCTGGACATTCCTATCTACCATGACCTGCCCAGTTAGGAATTTATAATCAAGTCACCCTGTGAGGTTACTTTCTGTATAACTCTTTTTTGATTCACACTTTCCTTCCTTTCTTTTTTGGTACTCATGTGGAGAGAGTTTAGTTAATCATACACCTCAGGCCAAGACACACTATTAGCACTGATTTAGGCAAGGCTCTCATCTGTCTTATTTCCTGTTTCCCACTACCATTACTTGCTTTTACCCATGAGCAACAATTATTTGTAAAATTTCTTGTATAATGTGTGTTATTATTAAGCGTTAATCAAGATAGCCTTAATATTCTTCTCAGCTTAACTAAATTTTATGGGGAGGAGGGTAGAGGGAGGCAAAGGGTTAAGGCTACCCCTTTGTAACTCTAGCCTCAGGATTTCCCTTTTCTTAGAGCATTTATTTAAGAAAACTTGTAACTGTACAATCTTTCTCTGCCCCTTTAAGGCATATATTATTATAAAAGCCTCTTGCCAGTTTTACAACCCAGGAATGTCTTTCTCAAGGACCTAGGAGCTATCCATTTGAAATGTAATTATCCAGAAACATAGTTTCCCTATCTCCCATTTTCTGTGGAAAGATAGAAGCCTAACTTCAGTGAGGGCCAATTAGCAAACAGAGATGGCCTAATCACAGAAAAAAAACCTTCGCAAACTCAGAAGTAATTCAATGTGCTAGACATATCCCATTGATCAACCTCTCCCCAACATTCCCTGGTATTTTTGCACTAGCATACCCTAGTGCTTTTCTATCTTTTGTTTCAGTTGAGTCAAGTTCAGACTGGGTACTGTCCTCTCTCCCCTATTTAATAAAGTCTTCTTTGCCCGTTTAACTTTTTCCAGTATAATTTTTACTCTGTCAGAGTGCATATTTTTAATTAACATAAATGGCATTATTTTATATATCATATTGTACTTCTTTTCTTGTTTTTACTGAGAATTATACTTCATGGATATAAGTGTGTTTTTATATGTATATCTAGTCCATTTCTCCTAACCATGGCTTAATAATCTACAATCTGCTTTACCACCATTTTCCTATCTACTATCATTTTACTTTGCATTTCTCTGATTACTGATCAATTTAACAATATCTTTACATGCATGTTTTTCTTTGGGTTTCCTATAAATTACTTGTTTCTCTTTTTTGCTCATTTTTCTTTTGAGGGTCAGGTTGCCACAATAGAACTTCCTTAAATACTTTGGATATTGATCCTTTATTGTCTTTAAAAATGCATATATTTTCTCCCAATTGCTCATCTGTATGTTAAACTTGTCCATAGTGTACATTGTTGAAAAGAAATCCTTAATTTTGAGGTAGCACAAATGTATTCATTTTTTCCTTGAGTTATGATTTTGAACTTAAGTTTAACATCAAAACAAAAAGAGCTCCCCAGATTACAAAGTCATTCTTCTATATTTTTTTCTACAGTTTTGTTTTTTTCACATTGAGGACTTTATCTGAGGACTTTACAGGAGATGTTTCATAGGGATACAGTTTCAATTTTCTCTTCTGTTTGTCATCCTTTCAATATAAATCTTTAATTTTTTTCTAATTCTGGGAAATATGTCTCCAATATTATTGCCTCAAATATGATCTCTTCATTTTTTTTCTCTCTTATTGGGACTCTGCTGTATGTTTTAGCTTTTTTAAAAATAAATTATATCTTGTCATCCTTTATCATTGCCTTCTGGAGAATCTTCATTGTGACCTTCCAACTCACTCATGATTCTTCAGTTATATCCACCCACCAATCCATTATATTTTTTATTTAAATATTACATTTTACATACTAACAGTTTCTATTTGGTTTTTGTTTGTACTTTTCTATTCTTTTTTTATTTTTCTAGTATCTTCTATTATTTCTTTGAGTATTCTTATTTTGCATATTTTAAATTCTTGCTCTATCAGTAATTCTACTTCAGTTGGCATATGGCGTTCAGTTAAACTTTACTTTTCCTTGTCTATTGTTTGCCTCTAAATACATGTATCCCTAGAGATACCAAGTGCTTTCTGGTAATGTATGCTGGTGAAGAGTCAAAGTTACATTAATCTAATTAGGGTATGTCATTTAATTATAAGTATTTTTTAATATACATTATGATTTCTTTTTTCACCTAAGTGTTTATTAGAAGTGTAATTTGTAAATTCCAAGATAGAAGGATGTTTTTAGTTATCCATTATTTTTTCTAATTTAATTTTATTGTAGTCCAAGAAAGTATGATCAGGTATGATAGTGATTTTTAAGATGTTACGACTTGATTTATGCTCTTTGTAAAAGTCCTATAAGTGTTTAAAAAGAATATATATTCTCTAATTTCAGGGGGCGATGGAGGGTTTTATGTATGTTTATTAGGTCATGCACAAGGTTGTGTTATTTCAGTGTTCTATAATCTTATAATTTTTGTGTTCTTGGTATATATATTGAGAGATGTTTTAAAATCTCCTACTATAATGATCAATTTATCCATATCTTTTTGTACTCTCAAGTTTTATTTATATAACTTAGAACTATTGCATTTGGTGCATAAAACTTTAGATTCCCATTGAATCTATCTTCTGGTTAATTAAATGTTAATAATTATGTAGTGTCACCCTTTATCTATAACAATATGTGTGCCTTAAATTTTATTTTATCTGATATAAATCATGCCACGCTAGCTTTCCTTTATTTTGTATTTGTCTGGTATATCACTTTTGGTGTTTTTGCTTTTGACTTTTTGTTGTCCCTATATTTTAGGTGTATTTCTGGAAATGGCATACAGAATGTCTGTTTCTTTTTTTTTTTTCAAAACTAGTTTGATAGTTTATATTTCTTAACTGAAGAATTTAATTCATTAACATTTCTTTTAATTGTTGACATTTTTTTATTTATTTCTAGTTATATCTTTATTTTCCATTTGTCCTACTGTTTCAGTGCTTCTTTTTTATTTTGCTTTCTTTGCTTTGTTCTGAATTAGAATTTTGTTTGGGTTTGTTTTTTGTTCTTCATTTTTTCCATTATTTATTAATTTATTTACTTAGTTAGATCTTTTTAAAAATTAATTAATTATTTTTATTATGGTGACATTGGTTAACGAAATCCAGTAAGTTTCAGGTATACAGTTCAACAGTAAGGCACATTTATAATGCATTATGTGTTCACTGCCCATAGATAGATTTCTTTCTGTCACCATATATTTGACCCTTTTTACCCCATCTACTTTCCCCTTCCCACCTCCCCCCACTTTCCCATTTATCAATATGAAAGTTTTCACAGTTGATTTCTATTCTGTCAAGGGAGATTCCTAAAATTTTAAAATGCTCATTTTAAATGCCTAAATTAACCAATATGCCTCCCTTCCTTAACAATACAAAGACTTTAGAAAGCTTTATTTCCACCATCACTCTCCTGGCTCATGTACTATTGCCATCCAGTGAGCTTTGTCTTTTTTAAACCCTAAAATTAGATGTTTGATTAGAATTTCTTTTAGTGAGAGTCTCTTGATGACAAATGCCCTGAGTTTTTGTTCATCTGGAAATGTTTCTATACTTTCAAAAGTTTTCTGGGTGTAAATTCTTGGATGGCAGTAATTTCTTTTTATATTTTGACTACTATTGTACTATGGAATAGTTATCAGTCTATTTTTTTGTTCCTTCATGCGATGCAGAATGGGACACCTGACTGGGGAGAACTCAAGCCCTGCACTGAGAGAAAGTTCTTTGCTGAAGGTAAGAAAGAATTCAAAGGCGCAACAGGGTTGGAGTCAAAAGGAAAGTTTATTAGAGGGGAAAAACCAAAGACAAGAGAAAGCAAGGACATAAAGCCAAGACAAGAAAAAAAGCCCCTAGTGTCTGAGAATATATTTTATATATCATTCTTGGTTTCTGTGAATTATAGTTTAAAGACTTTGTTTACGCATTTTCCTTTGATATGGGCATACAGTGAGAAAGGATAAGAATGTATAGCATGAAAAGGTAAGAACATGAAAGTCCTGCTGACAATTCCCAGCCTTTGATCCATAGGTTTTCTGTGATTTTAGCCATAAGTAATGAATGATTTTATTTTGTGTGAGGTGGTACTTAAAGGCTGTTTTTCTGTTTTCCCTTTACAGTGTGGGGAAATGGGTTGTTAGTAATCCCAGGGGAAATCCTCCTTTGTTCTGCAGGTTTCCTTGTAGTCTGGCTGCAGGGCTGATCAGTGTAGTGCAGTGTCTGAATATAGCTTGATTTAACACTTTAGTTCTCTTGCCTTCTCCCCACATTACATGGATAATGTTTTTCCTGGTACATTTTTTTAGACTGTTGTCTTTAGTGCTCTACAATTCCACTTTGGCACGTCTGTGTTGATTTCCTTTTAATTAATCTACTTGGAATTAACTGGGATTTCTGAATCTGAGAATTGATGTATTTTGTGTTTCAGTAATTTAGTGATTATTTTTTTTGAATGTTGCCTTTCCCTTATTCTCTTGATTCTCTTATTTTATAATTGCAATTAAATGGTTGTTAGAATACTCTAGCCCTATGGTTTGTTAACCCTTGAGCTTACTGGGAGCCACCTGGTTTTATTAAAATTATTATTGAAACATAGCCATACCAATTATGAGTTGTCTATGGGTGTTTTCAAGCTACAACAGCAGACTTGAGTAGTTGTGACAGAAAATATAAAGCCCTCAGAGCTTAAATTATTTATTACTAGGCTCTTTAAAAGAAAGTTAGATGATCTCTGCTTCTAGCCTTTATGTCTTTTATATACTTCAGTTTTTCATTTCTCTGTTTCTGCATTCTGAGTAATTTTTTCTTTCTTATCTATTTTCCAATTCACCAATCTCTTCAACTCTATTAATCTTTTAGGTAACTCAAGTATTATTTGATAAATCACTTGCTTTTCTATAAGATTCATCTATGTCTTTTTCAAATCTACTTGATAATTTTTTTATTGTTTCTAACTCTTTACTCATGTTTTTGATTCCCAGTTGAAAGAAAGAAGGAAGGAAGGAAGGAAGGAAGAAAGAAAGAAAGAAAGAAAGAAAGAAAGAAAGAAAGAAAGAAAGAAAGAAAGAAAGAAAGAAAGAAAGAAAGAAAACAGGCCCCAAAAAGATTCCACTTGTGTTAAGGCCTCAAGGCAGCAAAGAAAGATGTAATACTTAACCTAATTAGAGTTTCAGTCTTCCCCAGAAATGTAACCTTTAACAGTCAACTCGGAATTTTCTGGTCAGCACTAGGAAATATGCTAATAGACTCCCTTACTTCCCCTAGAAGGGCTATCTTGACTAAAACAATGCATTCTTTTTTTTTTTTTTTTTTTTTTGCAATTACAGTTGATTTGGTGGGGCAGGGGAGATGGCTAAAAAAGATGAAAGGAATTAAGAAATATAAAAAAGCATCTTTTGCTAAAAATCTTCTTTCCACTTCCTGTCTTTAAAAACATTTCTTTTTCTGCAGCTAGATGAAGCTCTTTTCTATTTACCATATGGTATGCTTCCTGATTTCATGAATTGTTTAGTAAAGTCAATCAGCCCTTTAAAATCTACTCAGTTATGCCTTTCCTCAGCTGCCGGTAAGATGCTCGGTCCTTCTGAGGAAGCTAAGGCTGCGCTGGGGTGAGGCCCTCACTTCATCCAGCGACTAGCATCACAGACAGCAGCGTTCACCCAGTACTTCCTACACCATGGCCTCTGTCTCAGAGCTCGTCTGCATCTACTCAGCCCTCATCCTGCACAATGATGAGGTGATAGTCACAGAAGATAAAATCAATGCCCTCATTAAAGCATCCAGTATAAATGTTGAACTTTTCTCTCCAGGTTTGTTTGCAAAGGCTCTGGCCAATATCAACATTGGGAGCCCCATCTGCAATGCAGGGGCAGGTTGACCTGCTCCAGCAGCTGGTGCTGCACCAGAAAAAGGCCCCCTCCACTGCTGTTGCCCCAGCTGAGGAGAAAGTGGAAGCAAAGAAAGAAGAATCTGAGGAGTTCAATGATATCATGGGCTTTGGTCTTTTGGACTAAGCCTCTTTTGTAATATGTTTAATAAAAAGCTGAACTCAAAAAATAAATAAATAAATAGATAGATAGATAAATAAATAAATAAGATCTACTCTGTTATTTAACACCACTCATTTTTTAAAAAACACATTAAGCATGTTTGGGGGGATATTGTTGCAAGAAGCGACACCCGACAGAGGAAATTGGACGCTCGGACAACTGTTAGAAGAAGGAGAATTTATCGTCAGTGGTGTACGTGGGGTTTTTTAACAGCACCTAAGCATGAGCTCTCCTTGGTTAGATTTCTTACGGCTTATAGATCTCTGCAGTGTCCATGCAAGGGGCACGTGATTCCTTTGTCTGAGGTTCTACGTGCACCTCCAGACTCAGGATGTGGGGGAAGGGGATTCACGTAGGTGCTGCAAGAAGGAAGAAATTCTCAGGCCACCAGTCCTATCTATATTCAGATTATTTGTCTTGTAGGTGTTGCAAGAGTTTCCAGAAGGCCATTTAAAGATCTATAGGATTTGGTTAATCTATAACCAGCTGAATTGGTCATTTCTGCAAGCCCTTTCCTTTGCATTTTTCAGATGCCTCCTCTCTTAATATGATAATTCTTATATTTTAATACCAAAATTTTTATGGGCCTTGTTCTGCTGCTTATTGTTCTGCTAACCTTTGTTAAGGGTGCCTTATTCATGAGTTTTGTGCTTTTTTTTCTGTAAGGTTTTATATCTTACATTTCTAGTAAGATTATTTTTCCTCTCCCATAAGATGTTAAATTCAACAGTAGTTAGGAAAAAGTGAATACCTATTTCTTAGTCCATTTGGGTTGCTATAACAGCATACTATAGACCAGGTGGCTTAAATGACAAACATTTATTTCTCACAGTTCTGGAAGTTGGGAAATTCAATATCAAGGCACCAGCAGATTCAGTGTCTGGTGAGATCTTGCTTTCTGGTTTACAAATGAGTCTTCTTGCTGTGCCCTCACATGGTGGAAGGCTAAGGGAGTTCTCTAGGGTCTCTCTTTTTAAGAGCACTAATCTCATTTATGAAGGCTCCGTTCTCCTGACCACATTCTAAAGGCCTCACTTCCTACTACCATTATATTGGAGGTTAGGATCTGGACATATGGATTATGGATGGAGAATAAACATTCAGTCTAGAGCAGCCTAAGACTGGACAAATCCACTTCAAGATATCTTAACTATAGAAACACAACTATAAAAACACTCTGCACAAGAGATGGACAAGAAAATGAGTCCAATAATTTTCATTTTAATACAAGTTTTATAATATTGAACACTTTTTAAAATTCAAACACGACAAACAACAGTGTATATTATTTATGGATACATACATATCTATAAAAATGTAAAAACATGCATCAAATCGGTATTTGTCAACCTTTAGAAAGTAGTTCTTCTAGCAAGGGAAGCAGAAAAAGAAAACAGTAAAGTTTTAGCACTACTTACAATGTTATTTTCTTTTTAAGGGAAACTTATAGTGAGAAATTAGAAAATATAGGTATTAGTCTCTGCCCCTGGTTTCTGGCACAGAGCTCCTAAAACTCTTGTGATATCCTAAGTGATGAAAGCATATCTTGTTCTAATATTTGTCTTTGATCCCATCCCTGACACAGGACTCCTAAAATCCTTATAAATTCCTAAATGATAAGAGCACTAGGAACATCTGTTATTTCTGGATGGGCTCTTGGATATTATCTCAGGATAGATAGTGTCAGAATTTAGTTGAATTGTAGAACACCCAGCTGGTATCATAGAAATTGCATAGTGTGAGGATTTTGCACATTTGGTGACCAGATATTAAGTGTTCTGTGTGAGTAGTAAAAAAGACACACAGAAAGAAACACAAACGCTAGAGGAAGGACTGGGTTTTCCCCCTATACAGGAGAGAAAGACATAGGAGGTAGAAAGAAAACAGTTTTTCATTACACATATGTAAAGCAAATGTGGTAAAATATTAACATCTTTTAAATATGGTGATATATCTATATCTATAGGTATAGATATATCCATTATTTTACTGTTCATTTTAAATATCTAAACTACTTTATAATTAATATTTTTAAAAGAGGAAGGACAAAATGAATAAACGTGAAAATTGCCAAACATTTTTTGACAGGAACAATATGAATAGGAATTTGAAATGCTATAAGGTTTTAAAAATAAATGTAATATAAACAGATAAATATATGTTAATAAACAATTAATCAGGATTACAGCATATAGTCCAGAAACTGTCCAAGTATTGACTGGATTGTAAATTCCATAAGAACAGGAATTTTTTTCCTGTTTTATTTTCCCTGAATTGCCAGCACCTAAACAGAGCTTTGCACATAGTAGGTATTCAATAAATATTTGTTGAATAAATTAATATTCTTTAATCATGCCATTTTGATAAATATAATTCAATCTTTGTAAAAAGGATGGATATTGTTCACTTAAGATTGTAGGATATTCATCTAACAGGAAAAAAGATGACCTTTGTTTAACCTTATATATAAGAAAAATCCAATATGAATAAAGATGTAAAGATAAAATAAAACTATAAACCATTTCTCAAAATTAATAAATACTAATACTGGCTATGATATGAGTTTTAAAAGCACAAATTTAAATTGCTAGAGAAAAAGAAAACTGCTGCACTCTTTTTGTAATTTGACATTATCTACTAAAAATACATATATGTTTGGGCACAACAGTCCTCATATTGTTATTTTATTCATAAAAATATTAAGCATACATACAAAAACATTTTAATAACATTTTAATAAGTAGAAAATAGATAAGCAAAACAAACAATAAGCAAGGGAAAAATTTTGGCAGGAAACACAATAGTGTTAACAGGAATAAAAGTGGTTTTAGGAAAAATGAGACTAAAACCAAATATAAAAATATGTATATGTAGGGGAGAAAATTTTTTTCGTCTATACTTCTAGGTTCTTTGGTTGAACTAATGATTAAATTGATATAAAACAGATTAACAGAAGAGAAACACACACAAGTTTAATACATGGGAAAACTCAGAAAAGCTGAGTAACTTCCTGAAATGGCAGACGCCCTCCTCTTAAATATCATCTTCAGGTAAAGGCAAAAGAAGATATTGGAGAAGGGGAATGGAGTCAGTTATGGGAAGTTACCAGCAAAAGCCAGTAAACAGGGTAATGTTATTACGTAGAATTAAGTCCTTGTCTTCTTCACTGATAAGAGTTTCTAGAGATAAATTCATCCCCCTTCTTCCTGATATAGCCAGGGAGAAATCCTTACAAATAGAGATTTCCTATATACATGTACATGTTTCTTACAAAAGGGTAAATTTTACTCAGTTTTAGAGGTGTACCTATGTCTGCAGTTTCTTAAAAATAATCAGCTTAGGACCAGAAATATGGCAGAGTGAGAGTTGTCCCCAGATCTCTCCCCTTGAAACAACAATAAGCTGAACATCTAAAACTCAACAGAAAACACCCAAACTGCACAACAGCATGTCTGGATGTGGAATCTGCGCATAAGAGCTACCACAGGTCAGAACCTTGGGTGTCAGGCAGGGGAGCAGTGAAGGTGCTGTGAGTTCCCTCATCCACCTTGCCTGGGAGAGTTGTGAGTTCTATGCAGCCAGTGGCAGGGCCAGTCATCAGGGCAGGAAGTAGAGAAGCGAGATGGCAGAAAAACAACAGTAGCTTTTTACCAGCCATCATTGCAAAACACAAGTTGAGCCACACCCCCCATCCACTAACACAGAGGCCATCTCCACCCATAACTTTCAAGGCGGAACGCCATGGAGCCCAAGGGGAATCAGAGCAAACACTACCAAAATTGTTGCTAACATTGACAGAAACTGAGATGAGGGTAGCAACTGTGATTAAACATCTAGAAGGAAAAAAAAAGACATTAGTAAGACTTTATATAAAGCAAAGATCCAAGAGACTTCAACGCCACCTATAGGAAACCAAAAGAAAAACAAGTTCTTTGCAAAAGGTGAGGGACCATTATATAATAAATATTCTTTCTGAAAAAAAAAAAAAGCAAAATATATTTCCATTAATGCTCAGGAGAAACAGTCCATTAAACACCATGAACAATCAATGTGACAAAGCAGCTCAGAAAGAAAGAGAAAAATCTCCAGAAAATAAGCTTACAGACAGAGAAATACGTGACTTAAATGACAGAGAATTTGGGATGGTACACCTGAAAAAACTCAATGAGAACCAAAGCGAATCATATTAACAATTTCAGGAATTGAAAAAACAAATACATGAGCAGAATGAGTTATTTAACAAGGAGATTGAAACCCTCAAAAAGAGCAAAATAGAACTTCCGGAGATAAAGAACACATTGCAAGAGTTGAAAAATAAAATAACAAACTTATGAAACAGAGTCGATCAAACAGAGGAAAGGCTCAGTGATATTGAAGACAGAAATCCAGAAATAAATCAAAAGAAGAGAGAAACCAAAAAATGAAAATTAATGAAAGAGAAATAAAGAACTAGCTAATACCATAGGAGGGGAAACATAAGAATAATAGGAATTCTCGAAGGGGAAGAAAAGGAACAGGGATTAGAAAGCATTTTGAGACAAATAGTTTGATGAGACTACCCCAAACTAAGGAATGAGCTGGAGCTTGGAATTCAAGAAGTCAACAGAACACCCAATTATCTCAACCCAAAAAGCCCTTCACCAAGACACATTGTATTAAAATTATCAAAAATCAATGACAAAGACAGAATTCTCAAGGCAGCCAGGGAAAAGAATACGGTAACCTATAGAGGAACACCCATTAGATTATCATCGGACTTCTCAGCACAAATCTTACAATCCAGAAAGAAGTGGAATCAAATATTCAAACTACCAGCCAAGAATAATGTATCAAGGTTAGCTCTCCTTTAGATATGTAGGAGAAATAAAGACCTTTCCAGACATACAAAAATTGAGGGAATTCTCCACTACAAGGCCTGCACTACAGGAAATTCTGAAAGAGGTCATCTCACCTAAATAAGAGATTTGCTATAGCAAGATAGTAATGAATGTTCAGCATACATAAGGACAAATCAAGACAACAATGACTGAAAAAGGGAGGATTCAAAGATCCAAATTTGCAAAGGAGAATGGAGATAAGGTACATCAAGAAGAAAATGGACGACTATATATAAGAATCTATTACAGATTTATAATGGAAACCATAGGGCAAAGATTCAGAACTTAAGTATATACCATGAAACAAGAAGTACCAGAAGGATAATCCCCAAAAGCCAACCAAAATAACGAAAACAGAAACACAAGGACAAGGAAGCAATGGAAACACCGAGCTACCAGAAAACAAAAGATAAAATGCCTATAAGAAGTCCTCATATCTCAATAATCACCCTAAATGTAAATGGACTGAACTCATCAATAAAAAGACACAGAGATGCAAATTAAATCAAAAAGAAAAACCCAATCATGTGCTGCCTCCAGGAGACATATCTCAGCACCAAAGACAAATATAGATTCAAAGAGAAAGGGTGGAAAATGATATTTCAATCAAATGGTATGTAGAGAAATGTGAGAGTAGCAGTACTAATATCAGATGAAATAGACTTCAGAATAAAAAAGGTAAGGAATGATATTTAGGGATACTTCATAATGGTAAAGAGAATCATGCACCAAGAAGGCATAACACGTATTAATATCTATGCTCCCAATCAGGGAGCCTTGAAATATGTAAAGCAATTACTAACAGAACTAAAGGGAGAAACAGACCAAAATGCTATTGTAGTAGGGGACCTAAATACTCCACTGTCAGATACGGACAGATCATCCAAACAGAAAATCAAAAAGGAAATAACATCCTTAAATGATACATTAGACCAACTAGACATAATTGACATTTACAGAGCCTTTCATCCCAAAACAGCTGCTTATACATTTTTCTCTAGTGCACATGGAACATTCTCAAGATTGGACCACACACTGGGAAACAGAGATAGCCTCAACAAATATAAGAGGGTTGAAATCATACCAACCATATTCTGTGATCATAATGCTTTGAAACTAGAGATCAACTGTAAAAAGAAAGCAGAAAGAACCACAAATACATGGAGATTAAACAACATACTATTGAAGAATAACTGGGTCAAAGAAAAAATAAAAAGAGAGATCAAGAAATACATAGAAAAGAACGATAAAGATAGTACAACATATCAAACCTTTTTGGACATGGAAAAAGTGGTCATAAGAGGAAAGTTCATATCATTACAGGCTTACACCCAAAAACAAGAATGAGCCCAAATAAACAAGCTAACACTTCATCTTAAAAAACTAGAAAAGGATGAACAAATGAAGCCTAAAGTCAGCAGAAGTAAAGAAATAATCAAAATTAGAGCAGAATTAAATAAAATTGAAAAAAAAATACAGAAATTAATGCAACAAAGCTGGTTCTTTGAGAAGGTTAATAAAATTGACAAATCCCTGGCTAGACTCATTAAAGAAAAAAGAGAAAAGACAAAATAAACAAAATCAGGGATGAAAGAGGGGAAATTATGACAAACAATGCAGGAATACAAAGGATCATACAAAAATGCTATGAAGAAGTATATAACACCAAATTTAATAACCTAGAAGACATGGACCAGTACTTAGAAAATTACAACCTTCCTAGACTGAATCAAGAAGAACTGGAAAATATAAATAGACGGATCAGCAGTATGGAAATTGAAACAATCATCAAAAATCTACCAAAAAGTAAAAGTCCAGGACCAGATGACTTCATCAGTGAATTCTACCAAACATTCAAAGAAGATTTAATATCTATTCTCCTCAAACTCTTCCAACAAATCGAAGAGGAGGCAATGCTTCCTAATTCATTTTATGAGGCGAGTATCACCCTGGTATCAAAACCTAGTAAAGATAACACACACAAAAAAAGAAAACTACAGACCAATATCTCTCATGAACACAGATGCAAAAATTTTAAATAAGATATTAACGAACCAAATACAGCAACATATAAAAAGATTATACACCACAATCAAGTGGGCTTCATCCCAGAGGCACAGGGATGGTTCAACATACACAAATAGAATAATGTAATATGCCACATAAACAAATTAAAAGATAAGAATCATATGATCATATCAATAGATACAGAAAAAGCCTTCAACAAGATACAGCACCCATTTATGATCAAAACACTTAACAAAATCCATATACAGGGAAAGTACCTTAATATAATAAAGGCTAATATGACAAGCCCTCAGCCAACATTATACTTAATGGTGAAAAACAAAATCTTCCCTCTATGATCAGGAACAAGGCAAGACTGTCCACTATCGCCACTGTTATTCGGTAAACACTGGAGGCCCTAGCGAGCGCAATCAGGTAAGAGAAAGATATAAAAGGCATCTGAATAGGAAATGAAGAAATCAAACTGTCACTATTTGAGGATGACATGATTCTCTATATAGATAAAGACTCCACAAGAACACTACTAGAAACAATAAGCAACTACAGTATAGTTTCTGGATACAAAATCAATGTTCAAAAATCCATAACATTCTTATACTCTAATAACAAAGTGTTAGGAAAAAAAAGTGGAAAATTTATTCCTTTTGCAATTGCAACAAAAGAATAAAATACCTAGGAATAAATCTAACCAAACATGTGAGGGACCTATATAATGAAAGCTACAAGACCCTATTAAAAGCATCTGAAGATACAAAGAAATGGAAAGATATTCCATGTTCTTGGAATGGGAGAATCAACATAGTTAAAATGACCTTATTACCTAAAGCGTTATACAGATTCAATTCAATCCCCATAAAATCCCATTGGCATTTTTTAAAGAAATAGAACAAAAAATTATCAGATTTGTATGGAAGCACAAAACTGCCAAAGCCATCCTGAGAAAAAAGAACAAGGCTGGAGGCATCACTCTGCCCCACTTCAAATTATAATACAAAGAGACAATAATCAAAATGGCATGGTATTGGCAGAAAAGCAGAGACACAGAGCAGTGGAACAGAATTGAGTCCAGAAGTAAACTCATGTTTATATGGGCAAATAATTTTTGATCAAAAAAAAGCGAAAAACATACAGTAGAGAAAAGAAAGCCTCTTCAATAAATGGTGCTGGGAAAACTGGAAAGCCCCCTGTAAAAGAATGAAACTAGACTGTTGTTTATCACCACACACTAAAATTACATTAAGGACCTGAATATAAGACCTGAAACAATAAAGTGCATAGAAGAAATCATAAGAACTAAACTCAAGGACCTTGGACTTAAAGAGGAATTTATGAAATTGACCTCAAAGGCAAGGGAAGTAAAAGCAAAATTATATGAATGGGACTACATCAAACTAAAAAGCTTCTGCTCAGCAAAAGAAATTGTTAATGGGAAACTATATTTGTAAGCAACACCTCCAATAAGGGCCTACTATCCGAAATATACAAAGAATTTATACAACTCAAAATAACAACAAAAAAATTCAATCAAAAAATGAGCAGAGGATCGGAACAGACACTTCTCCCTAGGGGACATATAAATGGCCAACAAATGTATGAAAAGATGCTCAACATCTATACCAATAGGGAAATGCAAATCAAAACTACAATGAGATAACATCTCATACCTGTTAGAGTAGCTGTTATCAATAGGACAAATAATAACAAATGTTGGAGAGGATGCAGAGAAAAAGGAACCCTCATACACTGCTGGTGGGACTGCAAATTGGTACAGCCACTATGGGAAACAGTATAAAGGTTCCCAAAAAACTAAGAATTGATCTACCATATGATCCAGCAATCCCTCTATTGGGTATTTACTCTCAAAGACTGAAAACTCATATCCAAAAAGATATTTGCACAGCGATGTTCGAAGTAGCATTATTCACAGTGGCCAGGACATGGAAGCAACTGAAGTGTCCTATGATAGATGATTAGCTAAATAAGCTGTGACATATATACAATGGAATATTACTCAACCATAAGAAGAAATGAAATACAGCCATTTGCAACCACATGGATGGATCTTGAAATAATCATGCTAAGAGAAATAAGCCAGACAGAAAAAGTTGAAAATCACATGATATCACTTATATGTGGGATGGAAACCTAAAAGCAACAAATGAACAGGACAAACAAACGGAGACTCATGGACATGGACAATAGGCTAGTGGTTACCAAAAGGTAGGGGCAGGAGGTAGAGGGGAGGTAGATGGGGGGAAAAAAATTTAAATCATTTCAAGAAAGGAAGGAAGGAAGGAAGGAAGGAAGGAAGGAAGGAAGGAAGGAAGGAAGGAAGGAAGGAAGGAAAGAAAGAAAGAAAAAGAAAGAAAGTAAGAAAGAAAGAAAGAAGGAATGAAAGAAAGAAAGAAAGAAAGAAAGAAAGAAAGAAAGAAGAATGAATTAAAGATGAAAGAAGAAAGAAGAAGAAGAAGAAAAGAAAGAAAGAAAGAAAGAAAGAAAAATTTTTTAAAATAAATAAATAATCAGCCTAAAAAAATCCTTATGCCAATGAGTCATATTTTTGGGGTGGAAATTTTTCTCCCTTGTATATGCTATAATGTAATATGAAAATATATAAAATTAAATTTTTGATAATATTTTTTCAAAATTATAAAAAATTATGTTTTATCATGAAAGATTAGAAAGTAACATATGAGACAGGAGGGCAACTTCCTGATGTTGATTTAGAAAAATCAGCTACTGGAGCCTGATAAGTTTCAAAAAAATATCCACCCTGTGGTACCACCAATCACCATCAAGCAGCCTTGGGAGGCAAACCACAAAGATCCCCATACCAGCAACAAGGAACTTTTTCAGACTGAAGGATGCCGCAATTGACCTCAAGACCTGAAATCACTGCGCATGCAAAGTAAGGCTCAAGAGTGTCCCTAAAGTGACCTTTTCCTAATTTAAATCAGGGATGAGGATTTACCATGCTAATGAGACTTGCGATGCATGTGTAGTCTCACTGAACAGATGCAGAGAAATCTCTGCCTTTACATATCTAGACATAGCTTTTAATCTACCCAGCTCCCTTTAAAACTCTGCCCCAACTTCTTTTCAGAAGCCAACTGAATCTTTCCTTTCTCGGTGTTGGTTCCCTTGTGCACAAGCGTAATAAACCTTTCTTTGTGTCTTGCCTGAACTTTCTTGTGGTGGTGATCTCTTGATTTCTGTAACACATAGACCAGAGAAAAGCTTGATTTTACTATAAGTTAGCACTGGGGCAATTTTGTTTTAGATTTCTGTTGTTATTTAATACTTTTTTCCAACAAAGTACCATTAAATAAGAATAAATAAATTGCTGAAAGGAGAATTGTAATGAACTTCCAGTGAGGAAAAGCATCCCTAATCAATTCAAGGAAACTAAATGACTTAAAGAAAACATTTGATAGATTTAGCACCAGAAAAAATATAAAATGTCTGCATGATAAAAGAAACTATGGTCTAAGTCAAAATGCAAGTGATAGAATAGAAAAAATATTTGCGACATCCATAATGTAAAAAAGTTAACATCTCCAATATCTTAAAGGCACCTACGAATTAACTAAAAACAAGAGACAACCTGATAGAAACAATTTCTTAGATATATGAACCAGCAAGGCACAGAAGAGAATCTGTAAAAGGTCAACTAACATATTAAAAGATAGGCAGCTTATTATTAATTAGGAAAATATCAACTGGAACAACAACTTCTCTGCATTTCGAATTGGCAAAATTTTCAAAAGATTCATAACACCCGGGATTGGCACTGGTACAAAGAAAACTGACACATGTACAAGCAGTTAATAAAATATAACAGCAACAGATGGTGAAGCCCCAAAATACGCACATAAATTTCCCTCAAATCATTGTCTGACTCCTAAAATATGCATATGCAAAGGGTACTCCAAGAACCCCAGTTGAAAAGTGAAACCAAGTCTCCTAATTTCATGTATGATTTTGATTTAATATGTAGCCCCAGCACTCTATTCCGTTTCTTCACAGTATGCCCTATAAGCCTTAGCCTTTCTGCATACTAGTCATTAACCCACTAAGGCAGCCAGAAACAATAGCTATGCTTTGACTAAGGGTCACAAGGTATGGGTTTCTATTAAGCTAAAGGTAACATCATGGCCTAACTTGTGTTTCAGCTCTTGAACTCTAAAGCAGAATGATCCCTATGAAATCAGACTGAAGGATGCCGCAATTGACCTCAAGACCTGAAATTATGATTTACTGCCCTTACTCACTCTTGACCAATTAGCAAGACCCACATCCCCAAACACCTTACTCATGATGACTGGTGATTTTGCTCTATAAAATCCCTTATCTGTAGACTATTGAGGAGTTTGGACTTTTGAGTGTTAGCTTCCCATTCACCTAGTTGATACCATTTATAATAAAATAGCCAGTCTTTCTCTACTGTAATTCTTGGTGTTTAATGTTCAGCTCTGTTAGCATCAGGATGAACTCTTTCTGTTTGGTAACAAACGCAACATCTAGAAGGCTGAGAAACTGAAATTTCAGCTGCTGCTCCTGACAAAGGCAAAAAGTGGATCTTGAATTCCATCGAGTTAGAAAGAAGGGTTGGTAAACAATTTAGAGTTTCCATTAAAACTCCTAAAGGGCCGTAAGAAAAGATTAAAAGCTATGGCTCAAGACTAAGGAGTTTGTTTCTCTAAGCATAAGGGCAAAATCAAGGCAGATCAGCCCTTAAAAAGTATAAAAACGAATCTCCACTAGTTCAAAGTGATTGGTCAATAAGTTTTCTTCCTATGGAAGAAAAATAAATGCTCTTCAGAGAAAGATTATGGAATCCAGAGTCTTTATAATATATTCTTCAGTATATAGTATATATGACAACAATACAAGCAAACTTACTAAACCTGTTAAAAGTATGACCCATAATCAAAAGAAAAAGCAGTCAATAAAAATTGACTCATACATGACTCAAACATGGAAATTAACAAGAGCTTTAAAACAGATACAGTCATGCACAAAATAACAACATTTTAGTCAATGACAGACCAGACATACGATGGTGGTGCCATAAGATTACAATGGAGCTGAAAAGTCCCTATCACCTAGTGATATCATAACTGTTGTAAAGTCATGGTAATGTAGGGAGGAGACAAGAGAACTAAAAATTTAAATCAGGCTATATTAAGAGACTGCAATATGCTGATCAGCTCTGCAGCCAGACCACAAAGAAACCTGCAGAACAAAGGAAGATTTCAGCTAGGATTGCTAACAACCCATTTCCCCACACTCTGAGGAAAACTTTCTTTGAGTGGTGCCCTACACAAAGTAAAATCATTCATTCCCTATGACTAAAACTCAAGTGAACCTATGAATTAAAGCCTGGAACTGCTAGCAGGACTTTCATGCTACATATTCTTACTTTTTCATGCTACATACTCTTATCCTTCCTTATTGTATGTCTATATCAAAGGAAAATGTGTAAACAAAGTCTTTAAACTATAACTCACAGGAATTAAAGAATGATATATAAACTGGATCCCTCAAAACTTGAGGTTTTTTTTTTCCTTGTCTTGGCTTTTTGTCTTTGCTTTCTCTAGTCTTTGCTTTTCTCCTTTTTTAATAAACTTTTCTTTGACTCTAACTTTGGCATATGTTTCAATTCTTTCTTTGTCCATCAAGAACCCTCTTCTCTCTCAGTGCAATGCTTGGTTGCCACCCCAGCTTGGGAGAATTTGCCCTGTCCTGCATCAATAGCACAATGTGTTATTCATGGGGTTTTGTGGGTTTTTTTGGTGATACTGGTGTAAACAAACCTGCACTACCAGTACTATAAAAGTATAGCACAATTATGTACAGTACATAATACTTGATAACAATAATAAATAACTTTTACCAGTTTAGGTATTTACTATACTATATTTATATTGTTATTTTAGAGTGTACTCTTTTTACTTATAAAAAAAGTAGTGTACTATAAAACAGTATGCCATGTTATGCCAGCAGCAGCTTCATATATCTTGTTTACCATATCTCTTGATTGTACCATTTTTTCTTGTGCTTGATTTAATCTCATATTGTTTTATATAGCAACATGCTGTACAGACTTATAGCCTAGGAGTAATAGGTTATACCATATGGCCTAGTGTGAGGAGAAAGAAAGATGGCTGCAGTCAGGCTCCCTCCCCACACTCTTAGCAGCTAACTTCCAAGCAGAAGTGACTCAGCACTTCTCTTATGTAACCAGGTCCCTGGTACGCATATGCGGGCTTCCATAATCTTGCAGTGTGCCACTATTGTTTAACCACTGTCTGTGTATAAAAGTCGCCGACGCTCTGCGAAGCTGGCATGCCCTTGCTGGAATAAATAGCTATGTCGCAGTTGCCTATGGCTCCCCACATCTTCCAACTGCCCGAGCCTCATATCCCTTACACTTGGCGTAGTCACGAGCAGGATTCCCAGGCAAGGGAGCCGTCTGCCCCAACGAAGGACAGGAGGGAAATGTGGCCCCCACAGAGCATGTGGTATCTTGTGGCGGCGGTTTTGATGACTTGGACTCTACTTGAGCCTTGAGAGGCAGTTGATGGGTCCTATTTAAGTAATGAGAAAGCGCTCCGTTTCCTGGAGGAGAAGCTGCTGGAGAAAGCACGGGCTGCAGCCGGCTTGGGCTGTAGCCGGCACGGGCTGCGGACGGCCGGGCCGTGGCTGGCCAAGTGGGCTGGGTCATTTTAACGGCTTTGAAGGAGAACATGGACGAAGCTCTAGCAGAGGCTGCACAGGTACAGCGGCTTTGGCAGAAGTCAGATTCCTTGGACATGAGGGTGCAACAACTGGAAGCTGAGCTCCAAAGAAGTCCACCCTCGGAGTTGCTCTCAGAAGAGAGAAGACCTAGAAGAAGTCCTAGAAGTCCTAGAAGAAGTCCACCTGCAAGTACAGCCCATAATACACCAAAGGTAAAGCATGAACAACCCCTAGGTCTGGGAGGAGTGCAAGCTGGTGGCCCCACGGTGACTGAGTTCACCATGTATACCTTGTATACACACGTGGAATTGCGAGATTTGGGGAAGCAATGTTGGTAGCGCCTTGGCAACCCACTGCTGGCCTGGTTTCTGCGCCTTTGGGACAGTGGGGGGTGGAAGGCAACAGTATTTTTTCCTGCATCCCTGATGCGATGGAGTAATTGGCATCCATAACTGTACAGCCCTCATTATAGCAGCGTCTGCAGAACAGTCACCTCTTGGCTCAAAGTCAGGGGAACCATACCCTGATGGAATGGCTTACTGCCACTGTGCAGACAATTTTGAATGAAGCCAGAGAACTCCCAGAGCATATTAGTAAATGTCAAACATATGCTGAACTAGTGCAGATTATTTGTGAAATGGGCAAGCAACAAGCTATGTTTAATCTAAATATGCAAGAACTTGATGATGAATGGTTTACAACTGGCAGGTGGGACCTAGTGTTGGGTACCACCTCTTCCACCGTTTTTGGCTCATTGGTCACCATCTTGGCTCCGTATGTGGGGAAATGTATTCATGAAGTCACTACAGCAATGGCTGCTCTGAGGGATATGGAGGGGAGACACCATGAGGCAGGGAGCAGAAGTGTGTGCAATAAGACCAAGACCTCCGAGGGCTGAGAAGAAAAATACCCTATGCAGGGTCCTGTTTGGGTGACCAGAACACAAATGTGGACTGATTTGCTAGCTGCAGGAGTTGATCAAGACAAGATAGACCGCCAGCCTAATGCAGTGTTGCTGGAATTGTGGCAGCAGTTGAAACCTGAACAGAAGTTCAGGCATGGGCAGAAAATTCCCACCGAGAGAGCTAGGCCTGCAGCCCTGAAGGACTTTTTGAAACCCTAGGACTCTCTATTGACGCTATATGATTAGGGAGAAGGCCCAAGGTGCCCATTTGGAAGGTACAGGTGGAGACCAGAGGCCACATGTGGAATTGGCAATTCACTGGTCCCCACAGAATGTGCAAAGAGTCCTAGCACTGGTGGATACTGGGGCCGACTGCAGTCTTATCTATGGAAATCCAGACAGATTCCCTGGACCAGCTAGCTGCCTATGGAGACAGCTATGGAGGAAAGACTATTGAGACCAAAGCTGTGACTTTGCCTCTTGGAATAGTAAGTTTGTCTCCACGTCCATATAAAGTGTACGTTTCTCATATATGCCGGAGTATATCCTAGGGGTGGATATGTTGCAAGGGCTCGATCTTCAGACCTCCATCTGTGAGTCCGGGTAGTGAAGACTATAGTGCGGAGACATACTCATCACCCTCCACAGAAAGTGCCAGAACCAAGGCGCATTGTCAATGTTAAGCAATATCACTTGCTTGGTAGACATGATGAAACTGGGGCTACAATTCAGGAACTGGAGAAAACCCAGATTGTGCATCACACCCGTAGTCCATATAATGCCCCTGCATGGCCAGTAAACAGGACTAATGGCTCATGGAGAATGACTGTGGACTATTGGGAATTGAAAAAAGTGACTCCTCCACTGCATGTCGCAGTACCATCCATCCATAATCTAATGCATCAACAACAAGGCTGGGAACATATCACTATGTTTTGGATTTGGCTAATGCTTTTTCCTCCATAGATTTGTCTCCCGAAAGTCAAGATCAATTTGCCTTCACATGAGAAGAAAGATAATGGACTTTTGTGGTACTACCCCAAGGCTACCAACATAGCCATGGGTTGGTAGCCCAGGACTTGGCAACCTGGATCCAACCGGCAATGGTCCCTTGGTCACTTTCCAGATGGGATATGCCATATCCTCGCCACATGAAGTGGGAGCCCAAGTAACAAAGGGAAAGGTCCCATTGACCACGTGACAGATAGATTACATAGGACTTCTAAAAGTTTAAGGGGCATCTTAAAGGAATTGTTTCATTATATTGATGATCTCATGTTAACCTCTGCTTTTCTTACAGATATAGAGCAAGTGACACCAGCACTGTTGCAGCATCTGAAAACATGTGTCTGGGTGGTAAATGCAACTAAGGTTCAGGGACCCGGCTTATCTCTCAGATTCTTGGGTGTTGTCTGGTCTGGTAAGACAAGAGTTTTCCTTGTTGTTATAATTGTTAAGATACAACGTGCCCATGACCCACTACAGTTAAGGAATTGCAGAGTTATGTGGGCCTTTTGGGGTACCAGAGTATTTGTGCCCCACCTAGCACAATTAGCATGGCCGTTGTATGGCCTGATTGGGAGCTCCTTGGGAGTGGTAGCTACTTGGGACTGGGATGAAATAGAGAAAGCATTTACTGCCACCAAGCAGGCAGTGCAACAAGCCCAAGCCCTACAAGTAACAGACCCAGGTAAACCCTTTGAATTGTTCATGCATGTAACAGCAGAAGGATATGGCTAAGGCCTATGGCAACATTCAGAACGAACTAGGACCCCAGTGGAATTTCAGTTCCAATTATGGAAAGGCGCAGAGAGTTAGTACTCCCTAATAGAGAAGCAATTAGCAGCTATATATGTAGTCTTGCAGGCTACTGAGGCAGTGAGTGACTGCCAAGGCCAAAGAGCAGGTGCACACCACTTACCCTATACGAGGTTGGTTACACACATAGATACAGGCCCCCAAAACAGGAGTGGCCCAAACCCCTACCCTGATGGAATGGGGTGCCTATCTGGAACAATGGGATACCATAGCTGCTAGCCCTCTGGCCATGGAATTACAGATAGTTTTTGGCCCAGTTGAGTTTACCACTGACAATATACTGGATACTGAAGTTCCTACAGATTCAGAAGTGTCATCCTACAAAGAAGGGAAGTCACCCATACCTGCTGATGTGTGGTACACAGATGGGTCCAATAGCGGGCAGGGAGCCCAATGGGTAGCTACAGGTGTGCAACCAGCTACTGACCACATTTGGTAAGATACAGATATGAGCCAAAGCAGCCAATGGGCTGAGCTACGGGCTGTGTGAGTGGTTATAGCCATGAAGATGGCCCTTTCACTATTTGAACTGACAGTTGGGCAGTGTTTAAAGGCCTAATATTGTGGTTGCCTGTGTGGAAATGGCAAAACTGACTAGTGGGCCATAGACCCTTATGGGGACGAGCCATGTGGTAAGACCTATGGGAGATAGGACAAGAAAAAGACGTAACTGTTTATCATCTTAAGGGACATGTCCCCTTGGTAACAACAAGAAATGATGAGGCAGATGTGCTCTCGTGTGTGTGATAGATGGAAAAGGCTCTTGCCACTGATGCGGCATACAGGCTCCATAGATGATTACAGTACACAGATGCCAAAACTATGTGGACAGTGAAGCAACAATGGAACCTTCCCCTGAAGTGGGAAGATGTTACAGGTGCCTGTGCCAAGTGTCCGGTATGCAACCGGGACATGCCACATCCTTGCTGCATGAAGCAGGAGCATGCCCAAGTAACAAGAGGAAGGGTCCTATTGACCATGTGGCAGATAAATTACATAAGATGTCTTCCAAAAGCTCAAGGGGCATCTTATGCCCTTACAGCAGTGGACACAGCTACCAGGTTATTGTTTGCATGACCCTGTGAGGGCACAGACCAAAAACATAATGCCTTAGCTCTTAAATGCTTATGTGCCTTTTATGTAGGCTGTTAGTGGTGGAAAGTGACCAAGGGACTCCAAATGTGGACCAAGCCAATAGACATTCAGTAGAAATTGCATTCTTCATATAATCCCCAGGGAGCAGGCGTGACTGAGCGGTAAAACGGACTGTTGAAACAGCACCTACAAGTAATCGTCAATCCCCTGGGACTGTGAGGTTGGGTATCCCACCTGTGGGACATGTTGCAGGGCCTGAACGAGCAGCCTCGACCTAAAGATCCCTCCCAGTTAGAGCTGCTTTAACACAGGGCCACAGCCCCAATTCAATTATGGATAACTACCACTGAAACTCTGTTGAAACCTGGTCATAGACTCAACGGTAACATACTCTTACCTGCCCCTACTTGTCTGAAAAGGAGAGAAACAGTGCAATGGACTTGGCCATGAAAAATAAAGCCCCTGCATTGCCAGTGGGTAGGCCTAATAGCCCCATAAGGCAAGGGGCTAGAGGCAAACTTATAGCTTATTCCTTGGGTAACAGCCGACTGGCCAACACAAATAACTGTGAGATATCCCACAAGAGAGAGAGATGAAGAAGAACATACCATCCTGAGGGGAACCTTTTTGTTGTCACTGTGGCCTATCATGAGTTCTCCCATATTGTGTCATGTTGACATGGTGGGATCAGTGCCGCAAGGGGAACGAGTATGGTACCGATGGCCAGGCCACGCCCCCCTCAGTGGCAACAGTCTTATTACAAGCTAAGATGCCGGCATGCATCTTGTCTGATGGAAAAGACTTACCTGTATTGGTACCACTGTCCTCCCTTTCTTTCTGATCTTAAGCTGCTATATGTGAATACTGTAGTTGATTGGGCACATACCTATGCTACACTTGTGAATGTCTCATACTGTTGGGTCTACACAAAGTTTTCTGTCAGTGCCTCTGCAGGATTGCCCTGGCATACACATGCAGCTAATGTCACAGCATGGGATCGGCTGACCTACTGGGGACCCCAGTTGCCCAACTAGACAGTCATCGTACTTGAGTGGACACACAAAGAAGAACTCGGCATGGACTGGACAAACCGTTACTGGGGTACTCAATACATGATGGATGGTCATGGCTGACTAGTGAAGGGGCAGAGGTGAATGGAGATGTGCCCATTATGTTGAAAGAAACACAGGGTCTCGATTGTTGGGGTGGATGCCATGTTCCTTATGCCAAAATATAACAACTGTCTCATCCACCATGCATTGATGGACAGGATAAAAATATGCCAGCACTCACCCGACTATGATTTTGCCCCCAGGAAGCCTATGAGTATGTGGGACCCATGGATGGCCCTACATTCCTTCAAATTAGACAGGCTGCTGTACTTGGGAATGCCCATATTTGCCAGCAACTGTGCGGCAAGTGCTCCCACAGCACCCCACAAATTGGGATATGTATTATTCACAAAACGTTCACACTAAATGGACCCCATGGTGGTATTCTCCCTTAGCCATCTTTCTGCCTGCAGCAGGTGATGTGGTAGTTGAAATGCAAGTGACAGCTTTGGCAGAACATACTTCTCGAGACTTGAATTATACTCATAAAGCCTTTAATCTGGTAACTCATGAAGTAGATCAAGTTCAAAAAGTAGTATTGCAAAATCATATGGCTTTGGATATCTTAGCTGCTGCCCAAGCGGGCACTTGTACTGTATTCCACACTAAATGTTGTATTTACATCCCAGACCACAGGCATAACATCTCACAAGCCTTAGCAGATCTCTCCCAGGAGATATAGGAAGTCCAGCAGCTCACTAGAGATCCTCTGCAGGAGTGGTGGGCAAGACTAATGTCCACTTGGCGCTGGGTCTTGGCTCTCCCAATGGCATGTTGTTCTCTGTATTGTTGTTGTGGCATATGGGTACAGAGTTCTGCCCTCCTGAAGTGATCATGTGCCAAGCCTCCATAAGTGTACGGGAGGAACCCTGAAAGGGTGGAGTGTCAGGGAAAGAAAGATGGCCATAATCAGGCTCCCTCCCGACACCCATAGCAGCTAACTTCTGAGCAGAAGTGACCAGCACTTCTCCGCTTATGTAACCAGGTGCCCGGTACACGTGCACGGGCTTCCATTATCTGGCAGTGTGCCACTACTATTTAATCTGTGTATAAAAGTCACTGCCACCCTGTGAGGTTGATGTGCCCTTGCTGAAATAAAGAATTCCCCACATTTTCTTCCAACTGCCTGAGCCTCATACCTCTTACTTCGGAACCTCGATACCAGCAATACTTCTAGGTGTGTAGCAGGCTATACCATCTAGGTTTGCGTCAGTATACTTCGCAATGTTCCCACAATGACAAAATTGCCTAAAAATGCATTTCACAGAATATATCCCATTGTTAAGCATATGACTGTATTATAAATATATTTCAACTTAAAGAAAAATATGGTCATAATGAACGAACGAATAAAAAAAAATTCTGCAAAGTAGTAGAAATATTTAAAAGAGCAAAATGAAAACTCTAGAATTGAAAAGCATAATGTCTGGAATTACAAAGCCATTGAATGGCCTTAACAATAGAATGGAAAAGTAGAATACAGAATCAGTGACCTTCAGGACAGATCAATAGAAATTATTCTATTTAATAAAACACAATTTTTTAAAAAATCATAAAAAGTACAGAACCTCAGTGACCTCCAGAACATCAGGCAGATTTATGTAATAATAATTATCTTAATTCTATTTGAATTCTGATACAGATGAAAATTCATTATAAAATGCCCAAGGAACTGTTTTTAATCATAAGATTTTATTTAAATAGCTGCATTGCTAAACATGACATTCTTGTTTCTGGATCTAAGGGATCAAAAATATTTTCAAAAAGAATTTCAGTTTCTCTATAAATAATGAAAAAATAAAAAGAAATGTTTTTTAAAAAAATTTTTGTCCATTAAATTATTGCATCACTTGCTTTATGATTATAAAAGTTAATATAAAATTTGTCTAGATTAGAATGATAAAGTGTTTTTGGTGGGGGGAAGTAGAAGATAGAGGAGTTCAAAGTAATCCCTGCCTAAAAACCAATTAACATCTTTGATGGCACCCTGCCATTGAGGTCTTTTTGATGCAGGACAGGACAAATTTCCCCAAGTGAGCGAGAGACCTAACCTTGCACCGAGAGAAGAGAGTCCTTTGGCGGAGAGTATAGAAAGAATTCAACACACATGCCAAAATTAGAGTTTAAAAGAAAGGTTATTAGAAAAGGGATAACACTCCACAGACAGAGTGTGGTCTCTAAGAGGCAGAAAGAGGGACAGTGAGAAGGACAGTGACAACAGGGAGAGGAGGACAGTGAGAGAGACAGAGTAAAGGCACAGAGAGGGACCTGAGTGTTCAGGGAATTCAGTTAATGTCATTCTTTAGTTCCCATTTCCTTTGATATGAATATAGATTAAGGGGAAGGAGAAGAGTATGTACTGTGAAAAGGTAAGAATATGTAGAGTGAAAAGAAAGCCCTGCTGGCAGTTCCCAGCCTTTAATCCATAGGTTCCCCCACAGTTTTAGCCGTAAAGAATGACTCTTGTCTCCTGTTTCCCTTTCACAGGTGTGGGGAATGGGTTGTTAGCAATCCTAGCAGAAATCTTCCTTTGTTCTGAAGGTGTCCTCCTGGCCTGGCTGCAGGGCCCATCAGCATGTTGCAGTCTCTGAATGTGGCTTGATTAACATTTTTAATTCTCTTGCCTCTTCTCGACTTACTTTCTCTTAATTCCAGTTCTTTCCATTTTTTTCTTTTTCAATATATTTTCTCTGAACTTTACTACAGCCCAAAATAGTTTTGTACAGAAACACACACGCGCGCGCACGCACACACACACACCCACATGCACGCACTTGAACATAAAAGAAGGGACTCTTGGTAAACTATGTGGTCATTAAAATATTCATTCTTCTACAGCTTATATTTTAACTTCTATAATCTTTTTGTGTCCATCACCTTTCTCACAAGAACCCTAGTGCTCCTTCTCTCCTAACAGTTGCCTGTTATATACTGTTGTGACCGAAATAACCAGGCCCAACTCGAGTGCTCTAGTCCAAGAGACAGTTTATTAGCCGGCGGCTGTCCTTGCAAAGGAGCAGCCCCGAGACGCAGGGGCACAAAGGTTTTAAGCCCTCGATCCCATCCCCCAGCTCCTTAATCTTTACACAAAAGACTATATCTCCTCCATTCATTAATTGATAACTAAGAGGTGGGTAAGCAAGCAGGGGTACAGAAGCAGAATGCGTCATTGTTAAAATATTTTGTACCTATAGGCAGTGATCCGGCCAGTAAATCCCTTTAGTTAATAAATTTTTAGCAGATAACTAGCTAGAAGTGAGACATGGCGGTTAGCACGTACCATGTCTTATCCTTGACCTATTGTTTCTAAAGGTGAGGTCACTACAATACTTCAGTGGAAATAGTTATATTTTAAGTTAAAAATGCTTTTCTAAAACTATTTCCTCATTCAAATATATTCCCAGGGAAATTCAACCTAGTCAAACCTTGTATGATCTCTGACAGTAAGACATGAAGATGTAGATTTGGAAAAAAAGGAGGGGGTTCCAGAACCCAATTATCTGCAAGGTCTGCAGCTGTGGAATAAGCTGAGCCAGGCTTGGCTAAGGCAGGCCTGCCTCAGCTGTTGGAGAACTATTCCCAGGAGTTTCTATGGTTGAAGTTTCTTTCTGCCAAGTTCTTAGGGTGTGCTTTCTCTCCTGCCAGGACACAAATTCACCCAAAACATCCCCTCCCACTAGTTTTTGCTCCTCTCAATTTTCCCTAATCTAGATTTCCTTTCTTTCAATGCTTTTGCCAGTTTTCAAAATAACACTTTTTTTCTTTTTTCAATTTTTTTCTAAGTATGTATTAATTCATGGTCATCATAAACATAATCATAAAATTGAAAAGGCATATAAAAGGCCTTAACTTTCCTCACTCAAAGACAACTGATTCTAATTTTTTACTGAGTGGTCCCTTTGTGTTCTAATTCATTGGAAAGTATAATCCCAATAAATGTGTGATTAAATTGGATGGCCAGCAGTGACTATATCCTGCATGTAGAGCCCTCTTAGACAGGTACTGCAATGAAAAGTATGAGGGGCATATTTTAGAGAGAGTTCTGGAAGTTTCCAGGAATAAAATTAGTCAGTTTTTTTAATCTGTGTAACAAAAGGGCTAGACTTGAATAATGTTAGGTTAACTTTCACCTAGCATTGTTATTTTCTTTCTGTCTCATTCCAATTTGCATTTAACAATTCTCTACATTTGTGTTTTATGACATTTGTTCCCATCTGTGTTCTGTTAAATTAGTGAATTAGTTTTCTTATTCTTTGCACCTCCTAAAATACAAGGTAGTGTCTAATAAGTGCTCAGTAAAGAATAGAAAAAAAGGAGACCTTTAAGAATATTTAAAACAGTTTTACCCTGTCAAAGAAAGACTTAGACGAAAACTCTTAGAAAATAAAAGAGGTTTACTTGCAGATTTCACTAGAGTCTAGACTCTCAAAGAACTAACTTGTAACAGAGAAATGTTCAGTCTCTCACTTTACCTTGTTCAAGCCTGAGTCTCTCCCATGGCCTTCAGGTTAATAGCTCCTGCTTTAGACGTGCTAATCATTAGAGAGATTCTGCTTGGGGCTTCAGTTTGTATAAAATAGTCCTTCCCGTTTTTCCTTTCCTTGTCTTAAAAGAAGCCTGAACTCTGTACTTTCTTAAGATGGATTTGAGGATTAGGTCTCCCCTCTTCTCAGTATGTGACTTCTCCACCAATAAATCTTTCCTTACTTCAAACTCTAACATAATTGAGTTTTGGCCTTTCAAAGTATCTGGCACACAAACTTTGGACTGGTAACAGACTCATTGAATAAAAAATAAAACAGACATTTAAAGAAAAAATATTTACTAAAGTTATCAAATTATAGTTAATAAATTCATTTAAAATGAGGATTTTCTAAAAGAATTGTTATATCCACAGAAACCACAAATCTTTATACATCAGCATTGCAAAGACTAATAACAAAGTTGTTTTTGTTAAGGAGTCAGTAATTTATAGGAATTGCTCAAGGTTTCATTTATTTTAGGGACTATAACAAGACACAATGACCTTGTTTGTTTTCTTCGGGAATGGGAGGGATAGTTTATTTATCTCAGGAAGCAAGGTGTCCTGTACTTGGATGGGAGATCGTCTAGGAATACCAGAAGCTGTAGGCATTAAAAAAAAAAAAAAAAAAGATTACCAGAGATTTCCTTTCTTATGTGAAGTCAGACTATGAAATATTATATGTGATAGAAATTTAGCAGTAGCAAGGAGGTCACCTGTTCAAAATCATCTACCCTTGTTATCTATCTGAAAATCTACTATTGGAGGGTAATTATTTTTTATCTTAGATTATTCTGAGTTTTTTATAGTTCCCCCTTTAAATTCAAATATCTAAATGGGTAGGGTAACACTTAAAATTATTCTTTGCAAATGTATTAATGTAGCTGTTATTAATGTAGGGAGGAGGCAAGAGAATTAAAAATGTTAACCTAAATTCAGAGACTGCAATATGCTGATCAGCCCTGCAGCTAGGCCAGGAGGACACCTTCAGAACAAAGGAAGATTTCTGCTGGGATTACTAACAACCCATTTCCCACACTTGTGAAGGGGAAACAGGAACCAAGACTCATTCCCTATGGCTAAAACCATGAGAAACCTGTGGAGTAAAGGCTGGGAACTGCCAGCAGGCCTTTTACTCTACATATTCTTGCTTTTCCAGGCTACATACTCCTCCCCTTCCCCTTCCTCACTGTATGACCGTATCAAAAGAAATGGGAACTAAAGAACGATACATTGTTGTGGGATTCTCAAACAGAGAGATGGACACGGAAGCTATAAGCAGGAAGCAGAGTTTATTAATGCTGGCACCGGCTCAGCGGATTCTTATCCAAAGGCCAAGCCCCAATTGTAACATAACAGGCAGTTTTACACAGCGTTGTCATTCCTACACAACTACAGAAATAAGAAAGAACATTAATTGGTTGGCAAGCTATGAAAAAACTGATGTTAGCTGGAGAGTCTTTGAGGTGTGGGAGAGGGCAGTCAGAAAATTATAGTTATTTGTTGTTATGTACAGCATAAAGGATAGCCTGGGAGCAATATGAATTTGGCAATTAATATATCCTTTGAAGAATGACAGTTGGAACAAAAAAAAATTCTAGAGGACCCAAAAGATAAGAATAGACCATAACAGGTAATCTTAGGCAGGAGATACTCAGGAGCCAAGCAGGTAGGCATTAAGCATCCAAGTAGATATTCAGTAGTGAAGTTTCCAGCTACCAGGATGATGTTGGAGCAAGACTCCAACACTAAGAGAGGATATGGGAGAAGCCCAGTAAACACAAATGTAACTTTATTTTGGTGAAAGGTTGAGTGATGAAGAAAACTTCTGGGTCTCAGGATCCAGGCAAAAGCTCAATCTTCAGAACTTATTGAGACTAGAAACTGAACCACTTGATCTTAAGATCTTCCATCAGTCCTGCTGCAAGTCAAGCTGGTCATGCAAATGAGCTGAAGAATGGTATCTGAAAAGGATTACCTAGCTTTGGGAAAGAAGCATGCAAAAGCCAGGAACATATTTAGGCTTAGCATTTCCTTCTGTGTCATAGCACCACTTAGTAGTTTCTTTCGTACTTCTAGGAATGCTATTTTCTCAAATTCAAACTCTAAAACCATGTTTCTTGGATTGAAATCTGTCATTTACTAGCTGTATGACCTTGGTCAAATTACTTCACAATTCTGTGTCTCAGTTTCCTCATCTATAAAATATAAATAATAACAATAACATTACCTCACGGTTGTTGTAAAGATTACAAAGACATAATACTTGTAAGAGCACTTAAAATATTACCTGGCACACAGTGAGCACTATTCAAATATTTGCCTTGATTATCATCATATTATATTTTGTTTTTAATTTTTTTTATAATTAAAAAAATTCTTTATTTTGTACTTTGAGAAATTCATACTTCTTTCTGAATTGGGTCAATGACAAATTTTGTACTTGAATTTGTAATCTCAGCTGAAGCTTTGTAGAATAGAAAATTGACATATTAGAATAATGCTCCAAATCTCTGTAAACATAGTGATAACCTTATCTAACTTTTTTAAAGGCACTGGGAAATTTCCTAACTTCTTTCTGATTCTGTACATCATTTCTCATTTCTATACATAAAATTTTTTCCAAACCCAGAAATTTTACCAGCCACTCTGAGCCACCTGAGTTCTAAAACAAAAGAAGATAGCATATTATCTTCTAAAACAAAGATAGCATGTTTTGATAGCCAGAAAGAACCACAAATTTTTCTTAGTGAGGGCTGTCCACTCAGAGGAAACTCTAACATGAGTCATTTTCCTGGTAGTTGATGGTTTAATCTTTTTAATGTTTGTACGTTGGATCCAAACTTGTGGTAGCTAAAGCGTATACATTAAGGAGGCTATCTTTAAGAAAAAAAATAATAAATTACAAATATAGATTAAATACAAAAATTAATATGTAATTTAAGTGAGAGAAAAATCACAACCAATTGCTATTTTAAAATACAACAAAATAAGGCTTCCTGTTAAGATGGCAGAGTAAGAAAATTCTGTGCTCTTCTCCTCCCATGACCACATTAAAATTACAACTAAATTACAGAATAACCATCATAGAGAACCACCTGTAGACTAGCTGAACTGAAATCCTATAACTCCGGTTATAAAGAAGAAGCCATGTTGAGGCTGGCAGGAGAGGTGGAGTCATGGAATGGGCAAGCTCCACAACCCAGGTTGTGGCAGTTAAGAAACATAAGGGCTACCTTAGCTGCACTGGTCTCCCCTGCAGAATGAGTATTCCCAGTCCCAGGGCTCACCATCCCAGGGTTCCAGTGCTGGGAATAGAAGTCCCTATAACACCTGGTTGTAAAAATTGACGGAGATTCTTGCTGAGTGAGGCGGGCTGCTGCATTCCTCTTAAAGGGCCCATGCACAGACTCACTCATAAACTTCCTTATTCAAACTTCAGCACTGGGGCAAAAGATCGAAAAGTATCAAAGACATATGGGAAGGAGCTGAAGTGACTAGCTTTAGGGTGAAGATTGGAGAAGTGGGGTCAGGGCATCTCTCTTCAAGGACAAAAGTGCTGGCAGACACCACTGTTCTTTTGTTCAATTCTCTCCCCACGCAGCTGGCAGGCACAAGTAGGCACCAAATCTGAGCTTTCTATTAACCTGGCTAAGCACGTTTGACCCAGCCTAGTGATTCCCTGATACCCACCCACCCAACTTACATGCCCGGTGTGGACCTCTTCCAGTAGCTTTTCTACACAAGCAGCTTTCCTTGGCTCACAATGCAGACTTTCCTACAATCTCTCAATGGTCCACAAACCTCAAATAAACAGTAGCTGACCTCAGCATGCACCATATAACTTGCTAAACAGCCCCAAGGATGGAACTAGTGACAACCAGACTCAGTTTACATCTTACCTTCTCTCAGGCCCCTCCAAACTTAGCATAGATGAAAACCAAATGCAGATTATTTTATAGCTCTTATCAGGTGACCCTGGCTGAGCAAAGACAGCAGCTGATCTTTACTTGCACCAGAGTCCCTCCCAAGAGGCCCCAGAAACAATAAACCCAGTGGCTGATTTCAGACCACACCACAGCATCACTCAAGCAGCTCCACAAACAACACACTCAAAGGGCCAACACACCAGAGCCTCCCTAAAGCAAATTTTGTTGTGTAGGATCAGCCCTCACAAAACAGCTCTTATACTGTAGTCACAGAAATTCACAGAGTCAGTCAGCCTGAAGGTCAATCTCACCCACTGATGTACCAACAGCAATCAAAGTTCAACTACTACAGGAGGGCAAACACAACACACACAAAAGACTCTCTTGCAGCACCTAGCTCAGTTGATCAAGGAGAGTGCTCAACTGGGCCTCACAAGATATCTACTACATAAGGCCACTCTACCAAGACTGGAGTATGTAGCAGATCTACCTAATATGAGAAACATACACAGAGAGCTATCCAATATGAAGAGATAAAGAAACACATCCCAAATGGAAAAAAAAAAAGAACAAAACTCCAGAAAAAATACTAAACAAAATGGAGATAAGCAATATACTAGATGTAAATGTCATAAAACTTGTTATAAAGATGTTCAATGAACTTAAGGGAAGAATACGTGAACTGAGTGAGAACTTCAACAAAGAGATAGGAAACATAAAAACGAAGATAAAAAACATCTAAAAAGTCAGAAATGAATAATACAATAGAGGTAATCAACAGCAAATAATGAGCAAAGGATCGAATCAACAATTTGGAAGATAGGATAGTGAAAAACACCCAATCAGAACAGCAAAAAGAAAAAAATAATAATCAAAATAATGAGGGTAGTTTAAGGGGCCTTTGGGACATCAAACATACAAACATTTGCATCATAAGAATACCAGGGGAAATGAGAAAGCATGGAATTGAAAACCTATTTGAAGAAATAATGATGGAAAACTTCCCAAATCTGGTGAAGGAAATAGACATACAAGTCCAAGAAGCACAGAGAGTCCAAATAAGATGAACCCAAAGAGTTTCACACCAAGACACATCATAATTAAAATGCCAAAGATTAAAGACAGAAAATCTTAAAAGTAGCAAGACAAAAGCAGTTAGTTACATATAAGAAAGCCACCATAAGACTGTCAGCTGATTTCTCAACAGAAACTTTGCTGGCTGAAGGGATTGTCATGAAATAGTCAAAGTGATGAAAAGCAAGGACTACAACCAAGATTACAGTACCCATCAAGGCTATGATTTAGAATTGAAGAAGAGATAATGAGTTTCCCAGACCAAAAAAACAAAAAAACAAAAAACAAAAAAA
>NW_011889283.1:607435-663048 GCF_000151845.1 Pteropus vampyrus | reverse complement strand
CAATCTACTAGAAAAAAGGAGTGGATTAACCAACTATTAACTAGTACTAAGGTTAAAAGGCAAAAGTAGGAAGATCATATGTAATTACAGCAACAAATTAAGGAGTACAGACAAACACACAAACAAAAGAAGTAAAAAATAACGACAAAACACACAAGTGGAGAGGGTGAATAAAATTACTGTGATTCAGAATGTGTTTAAACATATGTGAAAATCAACTTAAATAGACTGCTATAAATATAGCTTGGTATGTAGGAAGCACACGATAACCACAAATCAAAATTCTACAAAAGGTATACAAGAAATAAAGAAAAATAAATCCAAACACAGAACTATAGAAAGTCATCAACATACAAGAGAAATAGCAAGAGAATAAGAAAGGAACAGAAGAATCACACACACACAAAATCAGAAAACAAACTAGCAATAACAACATAAATATTAATAATTACTTTAAATGTAAATGGACTAAATACACCAATCAATAGGCATAGGGTGGCTGAGTGATTAAAAAAAAAAAAAACCATATATATGCTGCCCACAAGTGACACACTTTGGATTGAAAGACACACAGAAACTCATGTAAAGGAATGGGAAAATATATTTCATGCAAAAGAAAACAAATAAACAAAACAAGCTGGGGTAACAATACTTATATCAAACAAAACATACTTTAAAACAAGGGCTTTAACAAGAGATAAAGAAAGACATTTCATAATGATAAAAGGATCAATTCAGCAAGAGGATATAACTCTCATAAATATCTAAACATCCAATTCAGGAGTACTGATATATATATAAAACAAATATTGATGGATGTAAAGGGAGAGATTGATAGCAATGCAATCATAGTAGGGGACTTTAACACCCTATTGACATCCAGATCATCCAGACAGAAAGTACACAAGGCACCACTGGCATTAAATGACACATTAGACCACATAAACTTAACACATATATTTTAGGCCATTTCATCAAAAAGGAGCAGAATATACATTTTTCTCAAGTGCACATTGAACATTTTCCAGGATAGACCACATGTTAGGCCACAAAACAAGCCTCAACAAATTTAAAAAGATTGAAATCATATCAAACATTTTCTCTGACGACAATGGCATAAGACTAGAAATCATATACAAGAAGAAAACTGAAAAACATACAAACACATGAAGGCTGAATACCATACTACTAAACGAAGAATGGGTTTACAATGAGATCAAGAAAAATATCAAAAGATACCTTGAGACAAATGAAAATGAAAAAAGTGTTCCAAAAAAAAAAAAAAATCTATGGGACCCAGCCAAAGCAATTCTAAGTGGAGAATTCATAGCAATACAGGCATCCCTCAAGAAACAAGAAAAATCTCAAATAAACAATCTAACCTCACACCTAAAGGAACTAAAAAAATTACAACAAACAAAGCCCAAAGTGAGTAGGAGAAAAAAAAAACTACCAAGATCACAGTGGTATCTTGGTAAGTTGAGTCTATAAAATCAATACAAATGATCAATGAAATGAGCTGGTTCTTCAAAAAGATAAACAAAGTTAATAACACTATAGCCATACTCATCAAGAAAAAAAGAGGGTTAAAATAAATAAAATTAAAAATGAAGGAGAAGTGACAATCGACACCACAGCAATATAAAGCATTATAAGTCAATACTATGAACAATTACATGCCAACAAATTGAATAATCTGGAAGAAATGGATAAATTCCCAGAAACATACAACCAGCCATGGCTGAATTAGAAAAGCAGAAAATATGAATAGACTAATAACTACTAATAAAATCAAATCAGTAATCAAAAAATTCCTAACAACACCAAAAAAAAACCTGGACCAGATGGCTTTGCAGGTGAATTTTACCATACATTTTAAGAAGAAAACACATATACTTCTCAAACTATTCCAAAAAATTGAAGAAGAGGGATGGCACCCAAACTCACGATATGAGGTCAGTATTATCCTTATTTCAAAACCAGACAAGACAATTAAAAAAAGAAAATTATAGGCCAATGTTCCTGATGAACATAGATGGAAAAATTCTAAAAATATTAGCAAGTTGAATTCAGCAATATATTAAAAAGATCATACACCATGATCAAAGTCGGACTTTTTCTAAGGATGTAAGTCTGGTTCAATATCTGTAAATCAATTATGTGATACATCACACACAAATAAAATGAAAGACAAGAATCATATGATCATATTAATAGAAACAAAAAAGCATTTAATATCTAGCATACATTTATGCTCTCAGCAAAATGAGGATAGAAGGAATATATTTCAAAATAATAAAAGTCATATATGACAAACCCACAGCTAATATCATACTCAATGGTGAAAAACTCAAAGCTTTTTCTCTAAGGTCAGAAACAAGACAAGGATGTACACTTTCACCAGTTTTATTCAACATAATATTACAAGTCCTAGTCACAGCAATCAGACAAGAAAAAGAAATAAAAAGCATACAAACTGGAAAGGAAGAAGTAAAATTGTCATTATTTGAAGATGACATGACACTATATAGGGAGAACCCTAAAGAGTCCACCAAAAAAATCATTAGAACTTACTGATAAATGAATTCACTAAAGTAACAGGATACAAAATTAATATTCAGAAATCAGTTGCATTTTTTATACATCAATGACGAACTATCAGAAAGAAATTAAGAAAATGATCTCATTTATAATTGCATGAAGAAAGAATAAAATACCTAGGAATAAATTTAGCCAAGGACATAAAAGACCTGTACTCAGACAACTATAAGACATTGAAAAAATAAATCGAAGAACATACAAATAAATTGACAGATATACAATGTTCATGGATAGAAAGAATTAACATTCAAATTTCCATTCTACCCAAAGAAATCTACAAATTCAATACAATCTCTATCAAAATGCCAATGACATTTTTCACAGAACTAGAAAAAATAATCCTAAAAATTATAAGGAATGACAAAAGATCCTGAATAGCCAAAGAAATCTTGAGAAAGAACAAGACTGGAGGTATCATGCTATCTTATATGAAACTATACAACAAGTCTATAGAAATCAAAACAGCATGGTACTGGCATAAAAACAGACACATAGATAAATGGAATAGAATAGAGAGCCCAGAAATAAATCCATACCTACAGGGTAAATTAATCTATGACAAAGGAGGCAACTATATACAAGACAGTCTCTTCAATAAATGGTGTTGGCTTGAAGCATGGAGGAGTGAGAAAAGTCCCCAGATCTCCCCTCTTGAAATAACAATAAGCTGAATATCTAAAACTCAATAAAAGACACTCAACCTGCACACAAGCACATCTGAGCGAGGGATCTAAGAAAATGAAAAAGAGTTACCACAAGTCAGAACCACGGGAGTTGGGCAGTTGACCAGGAAAAACAAAGAAGTAGCCTCTTGCAGCAGGAGCTCCCTGCAGGAGGAGGAGGGAGGTGAGAAGGTGTGGTGGGTTCCCTGAACAGTCCTGCCTGAGATAGCTGTGAGATCCACCAAGCAGCAGTGCCCAGGGACCAGAACAGAAAGCAGAGAAGTGGGGATGGCAGAGGCAACAGCTGATGATTACCAACTGCAGTTACAAAATGTGAGGCTGAGCTGCAGCCTCCATTCTCCAACCAGACGGCACCTCCTCCCATATCTCCCAAAACGGATCACTGCGGACCCCAGGGGAATCTGAGCAAATACTGCCGAAACTGTCACTAACACTGACAGGGACTGAGACTGAGGGTAGCGAGCATGATTGAATATTTATGAGAAAAAAGAAGGCATTAGACTTTATATAAAGCAGGGATCCAAGAGGCTTAGATGCCCCTACTAGAAACCTAAAGAAAAGTGCCTAACTAGCAACAGGCTAAACAGAGACCTGTATATAATAAATTTTGGGGGGGGGGGAGGGGAAGGCAGAATACACTTCCATTAATACCCAGGCAGGCAGAGAAATAGTTCCATTAAACACCAAACAACCAAGGTTACAAGGTGGCTTAGAAAAAAAGGAGAAAAATCTCCAGATAATAAGCTTAAAGACATAGAAATATGCTACTTAAATGACAGAGAATTCAGGGTTGTACTTCTGAAAAATTTCAGTAAGATCCAAAATAATTCAAATCAACAATTTCAAGAATTGAACAACAACTAGATCAGCAGAAGGAGTGTTTTAGCAAGGAGATTGAAACCTTAAAAAGAACAGAATAGAACTTCTGGAAATGAAAAACACACTGAAAGAGATAAAGAATGAAATAGCGAACTTGGGAAATAGAGTCGATCAAATAGAGGAAAGGATTAGTGATATCGAAGACAGAAATCTAGAAATAAATCAGAAAGAAAAAGAGAGAAACTGAAGAATGAAAAATAATGAAAGAGAAATACAAGAACTAGCTGATACCATCAAGAGAGGAAACATAAGAATAATGGGCACTCTAAAAAGGGAAGAAAAGGAGCAGGGATTAGAAAGCATTTTCAGACAAATAGTTGACAAGAATTTCCCAAATCTAAGGAATGAGCTGGAGATTGCAATTCAAGAAGTCAACAGAACATCCAAGTATTTCAACCCAAAAAAGGCCTACTCCGAGACACATTGTATTAAAATTATCAAAAATCAATGACAATGAAAGAATTCTCTGGGCAGCCAGGGAAAAGAAGACAGTAAGCTATAAAGGAAATCTATAAAGCTATAGATTATTATTAGACAGTAAGCTATAAAGGAAATCTATAAAGTTATAAATTATCATCAGATTTTTCAGCACAAACCTTACAAGCCAGAAAGGAGTGGAATCAAATATTCAAACTATTAAATGAAAGGAGCTATCAGCCAAGATAATGTATCCAGCAAAGCTCTCCTTTAGATATAAAGGAAAAATAAAGACCTTTTCAGATATACAAAAATTGAGGGAATTCTCCACTACGAAGACTGCATTACAGAAAATACTGAAAGGAGTCAGCTCACCTAAAACAAAATGACAAAACTAAACATAACTATGAGTAAGGCAACTAGCAGGCAGATAGAAACAGAGGAATGCAATCCTTATTAAAATAGGACATTATAGGCTCAAACAATAAGAAGAGATTTGTTATAACACGATAGTAATAAATGTTAAGCATACATAAGAATAAGTTAAGAAAACAATGACTGAGGGGAGGATTCAAAAATCCAAATTTGCAAAGGGGAATGGAGATAAGGCACAAGCAAAAGAAAATGGACAACCGTATATATAACTATTCTCTACATATTCGTAATGGTAACCACATGCAAAAGATTCAGAATTGAAGTAAATAACATAAAACAAGAAGGACCAGAGGGAATGCCCACAAAACCCAACCAAAATAATTTAAAAAAAAAATCAGAAGCAAAAGGACAAGGAAGCAATGGAAACACTGAGCTACAGAAAGCAAAAGATAAAGTGGCTATAGGAAAACCTCATATTTCAATAATCACTCTAAATGTAAATAAAATGAACTCAACAATAAAAAGGCACAGGGTTTCAGATTGGGTAAAAACCAAAACCCAACCATTTGCTGCCTCCAGGAGACACATCTCAGCTCCATGGACAAATACAGAGTCAATATGAAAGGGTGGAAAATGATATTTCAAGCAAATGGCTTTCAGAGAAAAGCAGGAGTAGTAATACTAATATCAGATGAAATAGACATCAAAATAAAAAAGGTAAGGAAAGATACCGAGGAAAGCTTCATAATAATAATGGGAACCATACATCAAGAAGACATAACACTTATCTATGCTCCCAATCAAGGCGCCCCCAAAATATATAAAGCAATTACTAACAGAGCTAAAGGGAGAAACAGACCAAAACACTAACGTAGTAGGGGACCTAAATACCCCATTGTCGGATATGGACAGATCATCCAAACAAAATCAATATGGAAATAACATCTTTAAATGCCACATTAGACCAACTGGACATAATTGACATTTACAGAGCCTTCCATCCCAAAACAGCTGTGTATACATTCTTCTCAACTGCACATGAACATTATCAAGGATTGACCACATACTGGGACACAGAGATAGTCTCAGCAAATATAAGAGGGTTGATTTCATCCAACCATATTTTCTGATTGTAATGCTCTGAAGCTGGAGATCGACTGTAAAAAGAAAGCAGGAAGAACCACAAATACAAAAGATTAAACAACATGCTATTAAACAATGACAGGGTCAGAGAAGAAATAAAAACAGAGATCAAAAGATACATAGAAATGAATGATAATGATAGTACAATATATCGAAACTTTTGGGACACAGCAAAAGCAATCATAAGAGGAAAGTTCATATCATTACAGGCCTATCTCCAAAAATGAGAACAAGCCCAAATAAACAACCTAATGCTTCACCTTAAAAAACTACAAAAAGAAGAACAAATGAAGCCTAAAGTCAGCAGAAGGAAAGAAATCATCAAAATTAGAGCAGAAATAAATGAAATTGAAACAAAACAAAACAAAAATATAGAAAAATTAATGCAACAAAAAGCTGGTTCTTTGAGAAGGTTAATAAAATTAACAAATCTGTGGTTAGACTCACTAAAAAAAAAGAGAAAGGACACAAAGAAACAAAATCCAGGATGAAAGAGGAGAAATTACGACAGACAGCAGAAATACACAGGATCATACAAGAATACTATGAAAACATATATAACAGCAAATTTAATAACCTAGAAGAAATGGACAACTACTTAGAAAGTTACAACCTTCCTAGACTGAATCAAGAAGAACTGAAAAATCTAAATAGACTAATCAGCAGTATGGAAATGAAAACAATCATCGAAAACCTACCAAAAAGTAAAAGTCTAGGACCAGATGGCTTCACCAGTGAATTCTACCAAACATTCAAAGAAGATTTAATACCTATTCTCTTCAAACTCTTCCAACAAATTAAAGAGGAGGCAATACTTCTCAACTCATTTTATGAGGCCAATATTACTCTGACATCAAAACTTGGTAATAAAACAGAAAAAAAGAAAACTACAGACCAATGTCTCTCATGAACACAAATGCAAAAATTTTAAATAAGACACTAGCGAACTAAACACAGCAACATATGAAAAAGATTGTACACCACGTTCAAGTGGGCTTCATCCTAGGGGCACAGGGATGGTTCAACATACGCAAATCGATTAATGTGATACACCGCATAATCATATCAATAGATGCAGAAAAAGCCTTTGACAAGATATAGCACCCACTTATGATCAAAACACTTAACAAAATTGGTATTGAAGGAAAGTACCTTAACATAATGAAGGTCGTGTATGGCAAATCCTCAGCCAACATTATACTTAATGGTGAAAAACTGAAAACCTTTCCTCTAAGATCAGGAACAAGACAAGGCTGTCTACGATCACCACTGTCATTCAATATAACATGAGAGGTCCTAGCGAGTGCAACCAGGCAAGAGAAAGATATAAAAGGCATGCAAATAGGAAATAAAGAAGTCAAACTGTCACTATTTGCAGATGACATGATTCTCTATATAGAAATTCCTAAAGACTCCACAAGAAGACTACCAGGAACAATAAGCAAATACAGAATAGTTTCTGGATACAAAATCAATGTTCAAGAATCCATAGCGTTTGTATACTCTAATAAAGAAGTGTCAGAAAAAGAAGTGGAAAAAATAATTCCTTTTGCAATTGCAATATGAAGAATAAAATACCTGGAAAGAAATTTAACAAAACATGTGAATGATCTATATGATGAAAACTCTAAGACCCTATTAAAAGAAACTGAAGAAGATACAAAGAAATGGAAAGATATTTCGTGTTTTTGGATCAAAAGAACAAACAGTTAAAATGACCATATTACCTAAAGCATTATACAGATTTAATGCAATCCCCGTCAAAATCCCATCGGCATTTTTTGAAGAAATAGAACAAAAAATCATCAGATTTGTATGAAAGCACAAAAGACCCCGAATGGCCAAAGCCATCCTGAAGAAACAGAACAAGTCTGGAGGCATCATTCTGCCCGACTTCAAATTATAATACAAAGCGACAGTAATCAAAATGGCATGATATTGGCAGAAAAACAGACACACAAACCAGTGGAATAGAATCAAGAGTGTAGAAGTAAACCCATTTTTATGTGGGCAAATAATTTCTGACAAAAGAGCCAAAAGCATACAGAGGAGGAAGGAAAGCCTCTTCAATAAATGGTGCTGGGAAAACTGAAAAGCCACCTGCAAAAGAATGAAACTAGGCTGTTGTCTATCACAACAAAATGGACTAAAGATTTGAATATAAGACCTGGAACAATAAATTGCACAGAAGAAAACATAAGAACTATACCCATGGACCTTGGACTTATAGAGGATTTTATGAATTTGACCTCAAAGGCAGGGGAAGTAAAAGCAAAAATAAATGAATGGGATTACATCAAACTAAAAAGCTTCTGCACAGCAAAAGAAACTGTCAACAAGGTAAAGTGAGAAAATATATTTGCAAACAATGCCTCCGGCAAGGGCCTAATATCCAAAATATATAAAGAACTCGTACAACTCGATAACAACAAAAAAGCAAACAATCCAATGAAAAAATGGGCAGAGGACCTGAACAGACATTTCTCCCAAGAAGACATAAAAATGCTCAACAAACATAAAAAAATATGCTCAACATCTCTAGCTATTAGGGAAATGCAAATCAAAACTATAATGAGATACCATCTCACACCTGTTAGAATAGCTATAATCAACAAGACAAGTAATAACAAGTGTTGGAGAGGATGCAGAGAAAAAAGAACCCTCATACTCTGATGGTGGGACTGCAAATTGGTACAGCCACTATGGGAAACAGTATGGAGTTTCCTCAAAAAACTAAGAATTGATCTACCATATGATCCAGCAATCATACTAAGTGAAATAAGACAAACAGAAAAAGTTGAAAACCACAGGATATCATTTGTATGTGGGATATAAACCTAAGAACAGCAAACAAACAGAACAAACAAACAGAGACTTGTGATATGGTGAGTAGACTAGTCATTCTGAGAGGGTGGGAGAGGAGGGGTGTGGTAGATGGAGAAAAAAGGGTTAAATGTGTGGTGACAGAAAGAAATCTATGAGCTGTGAACACATAATGCAATATATATATGCCTTACTGTTGAATTATACACTTGAAATTTACTGGATTTTAGTAATCAATGTCACCATTTAAAAATTTTTAAATAATAAAAAATAAAAAGCAAAAATAAAATTAAAATAATAAATGGTGTTGAGTAAATGGACAGACACATGCAGAAGAATGAAAATGATCACTTTCTTATATCATATACAAAAATAAACTCAAAATGAATTAAAGACTTAAATGCAAGATCTAATACCATAAAACTCCTAGAAAGAAAACATAGGCAGTAAACTCTTTGACATCTGTCTCAGTAATATTTTTTTGGATATGTCCCCTCAAGCAAGGAAAACAAAAGAAAAAATAAACAAATGGGACTACATCAAACTAAAAAGTGTTTGTACAGCAAAGAAATCATCACTAAAACAAAAAGAGAACTTATTGAATAGAAGAAGATATTTGCCTATGATACACCTGATAAGAGGTTAATATCTAAAATAGATCAAGAATTCATAAAACTGAACACCAAAAATTGGTGCAGCCACTATGGAAAACAGTATTGAAGTTTCTGAAAAATTAAATTAGAACTACCTTATGACTCAGCAATTGCACTTTTCGGTATTTATCCAAAGAAATCTAAAACAGTAATTCAAAAAGACATATGCACCCATGAGTTCATTACAGTATTATTTACAATAGCCAAGATATGTAAGTAACCCAAATGTCTATCAAGATGAATGGATAAAGAAGAAATGGTACATATACAGAATGAAATATTACTCAGCCATAAAAAAGAATGTACTCTTACCATCTGCAGCAACATGAATGGACCTAGAGGGTTTATGCTAAGTGAAATAAGACAAAGACAATTACCATATAATTTCACTTAGATGTGGAATCTAAAAAAAATAAACAAAATAAATAAGCAAACAAAACAGAAACAAACTCATAGATACAGAGAACAAATTCGTTACCAAATGGAAGGGGTTTGGGGAGAATGGGTAAACAAGGGGAAGGGATTAAGATGTACAAATTGCTAATTATAAAACTGTCACAGAATGTAAAGTACAGCATAGAGAATATAATCAATAATATTGTAATAACTATGTATGGTGTCAGATGGGTACTAGACCTATTGGAATAATCACTTGATAAGTGATATAAATGTCTAATCACTATGTTATATACCTGAAACTAATATAATAGTGTTTGTCTATTAATAAAAAAATTCTAACTTAAATAATAAAAAATCAACAAAATATTATAAATGGCATACAATCCAGAGAAATAACACAATATTTTATTAGCTGATGCTTCTCTTATTAGTTGATGTTTCTGCATTTTAGCTGCATATTTTTGATCATACAATAATTTTGTAATGTGATTTTCTATAAAGACAATGGAAACTTAATTTAGATTTCATCTAACATGATTAACTGAAATGTGTGTTTTTTAATTTATGTTTTAGAGAAGTCATTTCAGCTTCACAATATACTATTCGTAATAGATAAATGTTATGATTTTGGCAAATTTAAGGTAAACACCTCTACTGTGCACTGTAATAGTATATGCTGCATTATAAAGTGTACATCTGACAGCAGAGAATTTCTGCTTTGAAAAGCATCAGTGAAACTGCCTGCTTACATTTTTTCATGATCAGTGATGGGAAGAATTTTTCATAGACTCCATTTTTGCTTCATATACTTCTGGCTCTGCACATATTAAATCTTATTTCTCCTCCATTGTCCACTGTTGGGGAAATATAATTAAAAGTAAAATCTCCCAACCTGGGAAATTTTTCCACAAAAGAAGTAGAGAAAGAAAATACTTTTATCATCAAATAAGCATTAAACCAGAATGTAATGTATATCAAGGCAATCCACTAAGAGCTTGCAAAGACAGAAAGAAATCTCACCCTTTTCTATAACCAAACACAATCGATCCACTACATACATGTTTGCAAGAAAAACAATAACTAGTTTTAAAGTAAAAAGATTTGACAGCTCCATTTGTCACATCGTAGATTTATCTGGTAATTGAAGTTACCATCTGTGTTAGTGAACTGGCTTTATGCAGAGAAAAAATGACAGGAGATAGTTTCACAACTTGGAGAAGGTGCCTAAGGAAATTAGGCTCCTACCCTCCCAAGGAAACTGTGAGGTAGAGTGCTCTTTTGATGTTTACATTTCAAAAAGATAGCTCCCAGGTCTTTGAGATATTTCTGGGTCATAAAGTTGGCAAGAGGCTTATTTAGCTTCTAAAAAATAAAATGCACATTTCAAAAAGACAAAGAAAGAACTTATAATTAGAAGTTTTTTAAAGTAAACACTCCAAGAAAAGGAAGAGATAAGTCTCTTTCCCTATTTTCAACAGGGAAAATTATTCCTGTCACTTTTTATTTATATTCATTTTTACATCACATATCCAGTGATTGCTAAAAAAAATCTGTAGTGCTGTTCTTTCAGGTCATGACACCAGGTGAGGCAGCCTGGTAAGTGCTCAGAAAAACAATTCCTAGGGTTATTGGGTTCTTCAAAATAAAGTTCTGCATTGAACTTTGGTTCTTTCATTATCAGAGCACACAGACACTCTAGCAGAAAATATGAAGAAGACAGGGAAAGACTACTGGATCCGGAAAATGGACACCCTGTCCAGAACATCTCTGTCTCCTCTAAAATCGTCCTGCTGATAAGCCAACCCTACCTTACCAGACTTCTCTCACATAGTGATTTTTCTCTCAGAGTTTACAGAGTACTTTCCTGTAATTCACTTCATTCAAGAGGTCACCTCAACCTCCAAATATATTTATAAATATTTCAGTTATGAATAAGTTGTTTCCCATTGGAGCTCTCATATCTGAATTACGTCGACGTATGATCTAGCAATCTAATTTAAATATCCAAATATTACAAGAAAGATGAGAAGTTTGCTGAATAACATATAACAAAAGGATGGTCTAATCAAAATACATATATGAGTTCAGTAGGGTGTTATCTTATTCCACAAATGAACCTAAAGAATTCTCATTGAAACAAGATATCTAATTGAATATACTTTGGTTATTATTGGGACTGACCAGCTTTATACCAAAGAAAGAACAAGTTAAGAAAAACTGAGATCCTCCTGTCAAGAATAAAAGACAAGGAGAAGGAGGAAAGAGGCAAGAGATGAGAGTGTGTGATGTCATAAAGGCAAGAGAGATTTCCAAAAAGGAGGCAGTCAGTGGTATTTTTTTTAATGAGCACAAAAGAAATCCCTTCGATTTGAAAGATAATAAAATTTAAGAATGACCGTAGATATGTAAATTCAGTAAAATTATAAAGTAGAAACAAAATCTGAGGAAACTAAATATGAACAAAGAAACAGAGGTGAAATTACATATTACTTCAAAAATTTTGCAATGAAGTAATTCCAAGACAGTTAGGTGGTCAAAGTTTTATTTTGTTTTTAAGATAGAAATTTTGCCTTCTTAGGGAAGAAGAAAAGGAGTCAATTTGGCAGGGGGAAAGGGAGGTGCGGTTGCCAAAGAAAGCAGAAAATTTGATCAAGGAAGCTCTGAGAGATGACAAGAAAAGAATATCAATAATACTAGTGATAAAACTAACACTAATGATTGCATACATAAATAGGATATATGATTCTTTTTTAAATTTCTGCTACAGAAAAATCATTCTTCTATAAGATCACCATCTTCCCTCCTCATGCTGCCTTTCTTGCTTTTGAACTATCTCAAGTCTCTCCAATTCTGAATAAATTATCTTTTGAGGACCACTGCATTTTCAAATGTCCATTCCAATATTTTGGAAGAATTCAATAAATAGTCAAAGGAAACTAATGCTACTAGACTAGCCCACCAACCATAAATACTTAAGAAAAACTAGACAAAACTCTGTGGAACAACTGTTTTCAGACATCAGACAACAAGAAGTCAAGGACATTGACATGAGTCATGGAAAGAAAGGAAACAAATTATTTGAGCCCTAAGATAGCTAGGGCTCTCCACCTGGAGGTATCTATAGACAGCAGTGTGCAAACCAAAGCAAGAAACAGCAGTCTGAAGTGAAGAGACAGAATTCAAAGAGTTCAGAGTTCAAAGAGGCTGAAGCAGCTGAGGGGCAAATACATAAAAAGAGAATCTATACAAAGAAAAATCTTCAGAAATCCGAAAAGTAATGTTTTTTAGATTATAGCTGAAAATAATAAGCTGTACATGCATGCATAGGTTGAAACTCCACAAGCCCACACAAAGAAGGACTACAAGAGAAAGAGCAATTGCTGGGGAGGTGAAAGCTGAACAGCTACAGAGCTTGTAGAGGGCTAGATGTTTGAGATTCAAGCAAGCAGAGTGGAAGGACCTCACTGAACACCCATTGCCTTAGTGACCTCATGCCTTAGCAGTAGAAGAAAATTAGCTCTAAACTAAAGTCTACTTTAATATGCCATAACATTGCTTTAAAAGAAAATCCTGAAATAATCAAGTAAATTTACAAATAAATTGACTGTCAGTACGAACTATAATTTTCTTTAAAGAAAATAGGACACAGACATTCAACATTTATAACATTCACCATTCAATCAAAAGTAACCAGAAAAATGTAAAAAGTAAATGTGATCCAAAATGAAAATGAAAATCAATCAAAAGCAACACACTCAGGAGAGATTATATAATTATCAGACAAGAAATTTGAAATAGCTAGGATAAATATGTTCTAGGACTTTTTAAAATATGAACATAATAAAAAAAGAAATGGAAAATATAAAAAAGAAGCAAATATAATTAAAGAGCATATAGAGCTGAAGTGAAAATTTTACTGTATGAGTTTAATAGCTGATCAGGCACTTTACAATAAAAGAATTTGAAGGCTGAGTATAAAAAATATCCACAGTGCACGTGAGAGAGGGGAATAAAAGCTAAAAACAACATACATAGAGCCTCAGTGCCATTTGAGACAATATTCAGCAATCTAATGTATGTATAAGTGGAGGACAAAAAAGGTAAGGACAGAAAAAATATTTGAAGGAAAAATAGTCAAAGAAATAATGACAAATTTTTCAAAATTAGATGAAAAATAGAAATTCATATGTTGACAGAGCTCAACAAATACCAAGCAAGACAAACAAAAGAACATTATGCCTACACATATAATTAAATTGCTGATAATCAGTGATAAAAAAATTTTAAAGCAATCAGATTAAAACATGTTTCAACATATTTTATAAATTTTATAAATATATATGGAAATATACATAATATATTGCTAATGTCTCGCTAGAAATCATGCAAGCCAGAAGACAATGAAATCATATCTTTAAACTGCTTAGTGTGGAAAGGAGGAATAAACTGTCTACCTAAAATCCTTTATGTAGTAAAAATATCCTTCAAAATGAAGGGTATGTAAATAAATTTTAAATGAACAAACAAAAACTGAAAAAAAATTTTGCCATCAGACCTTCTCTTCAAGAAATATTAAAAATTAACTCAAAATAGATCATAAAGCTCAACATCTAAAAGAAAACATAGAACAAAATCTTTGCAGTCTTGGAGTAAGCAAAGATTTCTTAGACAGGATTTTAAAAAATATGAACTACAAAAAGAAAAAAATGATAAACTAGATTTCAAAAATTAAAAACATTTGTATATCAAAATATAAAGGTCAGTAGTAAGCCTCACGCTATGAAAAAGTGTTCTCAAATTTTTATCTAACACAGGACTCACACCTAGAATAAAGAACTTTTATCATAATAATAAAAGAAAAAATAATCTTATTTATTTAAAAGGACAAAAGTTTAAACTAATTCATCGTAAAAAATGATATATGAATAGGCAGTCAATAAGCAAGTGAAAATTTGCTCAAAATGCAAATTAAATTAATGAGAAAATCTTATCCCAACAATAATATCTTCTTTTTTAATTGACAATAACAAATGTTGGTGAAATGTAGAGTAACTAGAACTCTCATATATTTGTTGATGGGACCATAAAATGATGCAATGTCATTGGGGAACATTTTGGCTCTTTCTTAAAAATTAAACTTGCACTTACCTCATCCTTAAGAAAGTCCCTCTTAGTCATTTACCCAAAATAAATAAAAACATATGCTCACAAAAAAGATTCTTACATGAGTGTTCACCACAGCTTTATTTAAAATAATTAAAACTGAAACAGCCACAAAGCTCATTGACTAGTAAATGAATAAATAAGGTGTGGTATATTCATACAATAGAATACTACGCAGCAATTAGAAGAAATGAACTCTTATATACTCAACAATATGGATGAATCTCAAAAATATTTTGCAAGTGAAAGTGAAGAGGCATTTTCACTCCAAAGGCTAACCTTATAATCAGCTCTTTGTTCTGCTTTTGTAAATAAATGCTAGCTGCATAGGCTGTAGGGCACCGTGACCTCGAAATTAATTAGAGACTCATCCTCCTTTTTGCTTGTTCTGTCTAAACAACAATGTAACTGCTTGTAACTCATAGTAACATCTGTGCTTTGCAACAAATGTAACTGCCTGTACCCCTAGCAGCTCCCATACTTAGTAATTCTTTGTAATTGCCTGCAATCCATAGCAACTCCCCACTCTCTGTAACCAGCTGAGGACAAATTACCAAATGGCCCATGCCAAATAAACTCTATATAAGCAAAGTTGCAACTGAGCTCCAGGCCCAGATCTTCAGAGCGCTATCTCCCCTGGGACTGCAGGCTGGTGTAGTTAGTAATAAACCTGAATTCTCCAATTCTCCGAGTGCTGCTTGTTTTCTCACGAGTCTGATTTTTGCAACATTTATGTAAAAAAAGCATGCAGAAACAAAAGAGTATATGTACTATATGATTTAACTCGTATAAAATCATTCAATAGTCAAGACTAATCTATAGACATGGAAATTAGATCAGTGGTTGCTGGGGTGGGAAAGAAGATGTTAGACTAACTGGAAATGAGCAAAAAAGAACTTTTTGGGGTGCAGAGAACATTTTAAATTTTAATTGAAGTGGTAGTACCACTGGTATATACATTTGTCAAAACTTATTAAACTGTATACTTAAAATGATTGCATTTTAATGTAAATTATACCTCATTAAAGTTTATTCTTTTAAAATTACAATTCCAACTCTATTTCTGTTTTACAGAAAATCTCCTCCAACTATTAGTTATACATGCTCTATCCATCAACTCTCTGTATGACCAACACTTTAGGCCTCCATCTTTCACATATGTAAGACAGCTCACAAGAAAATAAAATACAATTCTATTCTGTTCACACTTGCATTCCTGCATACCTGGTCACTTTTCATATTATTAATTAAATTTCCTGCCCTTGATTCAATTCAGTTAATTAGAGGATCTTTTTAATTATTGCGACCATTGATTTCATTTCTTGGACAAATTGAGAAATTCAAGATTTAAAGCCCATGATATCATGGCTTCTTGGACTTTGACTAATTATCTCAAGAGAGCAGGGATGATTGGATTTCAAAAACTGAACAATTAGAATTTAGAAAACTGAACAATTAGAATTTAGAAAACTGAAAATTCCTCAGTTTTAAGAATAAACTTTTAGCTAGACCTTCCTTTTCTCCTGGAAATCTCTGGAGCACATCCATGGAGAATGATGTTCCAGAGGAAGCTATGAAAGTGCCCCACTAATGAATCACTATTTTGAGAGAAGAAATCTTAACCTAGTGTGAACTGGTCTATTAACTACTTTCAGTACAATTCTAAACACTGACGAAATCTTGCCATTTCTTGAAAGCTTTTGGTGCAGAAAAGTTGCAAAAATCAGGCCGGAGAGAAAACAAGGAGCACTCAGAGAATTAGAGAACTCAGGTTTATTACTACACCAGCCTGTAGTCCCAGAGGAGCGAGCGCTCTGAAGATCTGGGCCTGGAGCTCAATTGCAACATTGCTTATATAGAATTTATTTGGCATGGGCTAATTCGATAATGGTTACAAAGAGCGGGAATTGCTATGGATTGCAGGCAGTTATAAAGAGTTACAAAGTAGGGAGTTGCTGGGGGGGTACAGGCAGTTACATTTGTTGCTTAGAGAGAACAAGCAAAAGGGAAGATGAGTCTTTAGTTAATTTCGAGTGTGGCCTATGCAGCAAGCATTCTCTTTGTTCTACAGAAGCAGAGCAAAGAGCTGATTAGCCTTTTGAGTAAAAATTTCTCTTCACTTTATGAATGAATTCAGTGGTGCATAATGGCACTTGCCTTAAATTCTAGAGATATTCATTTTTCTAATGCAAAAAAGGAGAAATTTTTCTGTTTTAATTAGACTGCCTTTATAACTAGTCTTCCTCTTCCTTTCAGTCCACCTGTGGACAAGAACATAGCTCAGGACTGCAAGTGTTTTCCTGGAACTCATCAGTGCTGAGTATTACTTTGCTACAAAGAGCAAAAGAGCACAGTTTGGGGTAAAGTTTTGTTCTTCTCTGGAATGAATAGATACGGTGGCTTTATTTAATGATACCTTGGAGCTTTGAAGTAAAGTCCAATAAATAAATTTCAGCCTCATATAGAAAAGTCATAAGAATGACTTGGACTTGGGCCTTCCTAAGTGAAAACTATCTTAATTCAATGTATTTTAACCAGAACTACCAATCATTGGGACAAATTTCAAACTCGTCTCTATTTGCATTTCAGCTTAGTAGTGATTCTTGATGCACTCCCCTTCGTGGAGCTTATAGGTATGTATTCGGAGTGCCCCAGCTTTAAGGTTGGATACGATTGGACATCTTCAAATTTATTACATGATCAAAGTCTTGAAAAATTGAAATCAATCCCCATTAACAATTAAAAACAAAATAAATAAGCAAATAAAACAAAACAAACAAAAAGAAGGCTTGGAACATATTGATCTTAGACCAAATTCAGAAAAGAACAATGTTAATATTTTTCTACCTTTTTCTTCTTTCAAGACTACAAAAGAAAAATGGAGGATGCTTGATTGCAACAACATAGCTCAGAAAAAATGATTCAACTCCATCTCAAGCCATTAAGCATTAAATGGGTTCAAGCTATCTATACTCAGGGCAGTCTGGAGAGCTGGGAGAATAACCAGGACGTAGTAAGAAACATATTCCTGATTAGAGAAAGATGGAGCAAATGGTTTGCATGCAGCAAAATTTACATACAAGCTGGAAGAAGCAGCAAACATGGAGACAAATTATTCAGCAGTCTCTATTATGTAGCATTTCTACAGCATCTGATTATAATATATAGTAGCATTTTGTAAACATATGCATGTATCAGTCTACACAAATTTATAAGTAACTGGAAACACCATGTCAACGAACTATCCATTTATATAATCGTTTAGAAAATATCTTTTGAGAACTTACTTTATGCCTAGCCTGTGTTTATGCCATACAGATACTATTGCTGCCCTCTGGGATCTTGGAGTTTATAGAAGAAGTCAGCAAACAAGAAATATAATTCTGTAAATGTTCTAATATATACACACAAGGTATTATGAAAGCATGTAGAAGTAGCACCTTAACTGCACTGAAGATGGGAAGTCAAGGGGAGGCTTCTCATGAATTGGCTCCTCAGTTGAGATCTAGAAGTCAGATCAGACTTAGCCAAATAACAGAGAGAGTGAGAAAGGGTATCTTAGGGAAAGGAATAGGAAATAATTTAGGCTTTGGGAGCCATATGGTCTCTGCTGGAACTACTCAGCTCTGACATATACAAAGCAGCTACAGACAATATATAAACAAATTAGTGTGTTGTGTTCTAGTAAATTTTTATTTACAAAAACAGGGTCATGGTTTGCCAACCTCTGAACCTGTGTGATTCAGTAAGTATGGAGCATAGAATGAGGGAAGGAAGAAGGAAAAATGGCAGAAGATCAGGCTGGAAGGTTAGTAGGTAAGATCAAATCATCACTACCCTTGAATGTCATGCTAAGGAGTTTGTACTTTACCTTCAAATTTCTGAGGGATGACAAGGTCAGAATTATGTTTTAGGATGACCAGCCTTGCTACAATTTGAAATATGGATAGGAAAGAATATGGCATTCCAGGGACAGAAAATCCATTGCCATATTCTGATCCTGATGAAAGACAATAGCATGAACTAAAGTAGCCTAGATGAGATGGGAAGAAGGAATAGATTGGAGAGTGAGTAAGGAGATAAATTAACAAGACTCGGTTACTGATTGACATGAGGAAATGAAGAAGAACACTGTATGACTCTATACATTGTGACTTTTCTAAAAGAAATAAAGAAGAGAGTCTAGAGTACACAATTAAATTTTAATAAGACTATAAATTGAATTGTTTACTCCAGTATTTTAACTCTATAACCTTATTTTTTTAAGGATAATTTCCTGTGTTTCTCTAAATATGCTTTTACCTACTGACTTGAGTCATCACATTTCCCTTCAAATCTTATAAAACTTCACATGTATGCACAACCCAGTCCAGTCAGCTGTCCAGATAGCAAATGCCTGGTTCCTGCCATTTCTCCTTTGCTCTGCATCCCTTCTGCTGGGCATTGCTGCCACTTCGGCTGGGGCCACTACTCTCACGAGGCACTTTTACTGGTACTGTTGTTGCTATTCCTGAGTCCTCATGGTGCCAAAGCCAAGCCATGTTTCTCGCAAAAGTAGAGAGAACCTGTATGTCCTTGTAGGTGCCCTCCTTTGTCACCTGGATACCACAGCAGTGCTGTCTGTGATCAGGATGTCAAAAGGGCGTATTCAGTCACCACCTGTAGCCCATTCCTCCACAAAACTTAGATGGACAGGTACATGTGTTAGAGAAGAAGCCTGACACTATATTTAAAACACACACACACACACACACACACACACACACACACACACACACACACACACAATTTGCCCATGTTAGCAAATTCTCTGACTCAGGATTCTCTTCCTCCAAAATCCTCATGAATCTATCATGTAAACTAACTCAAAGGAAACTTGTTAGTTTATCAGAAGTGCCTGAACTCCCAGCTTTAGCTCAAGTTAGATTCCCTGCCCTAGTTCTACTTCACAAACATTGGGTCATTGTCTGGAATGCATTTGCCCTCCCTATCTGCTCTCTTCTATTGAACTCCTTGAGGACTCAACTTAGGCACCACCTTCTTTGGAAAATCTTCTTTAATCTCTCCCCAGGCTGGTAAAGGGATCCTTATGGGTTTTCCCTAAACAATCTGTGCACAATCCTATACTTTTACTCCCTAGGTTATGTTGTAAATATTATATATGATTTCTCCCTATCTAAATGATAAGCTCCCTAATTGCCTAGCACGACTTGGAACACAGTGAGCTCTCAACAAATGCCTGTGGAATAAATAGGTCTAATTCCAAACTGTGAAATGTTTAACTCTTAGAAATTTTGTATTGGCCAGGAGAGACTACTACTCTCTTCTTTATGGGGAATGAGGGTATATCCATATCTACCCTATATAGAGGGACCAGGCTTGTGATCAGTTATACTCGCCATTAGTACAAATTCAAATATTTCTCTATCTCTTATAGTTTCATGGAAAAAAAACTGGAGCTTGCAATATTATTGAAAAAGAACCATTCTTTCTTGGTCTAGAAAAGAGGTGGGAGAAAACGTAAGTATTTTTCTCCCTAAGATCTCAGAGAATTACTGTTTCTCATATGGGGATAGAATTAAGCAACATATTGATGAACTATGAGCTGCTTCTGTCATGCTAAAGTTTCCTGTATACTTTGAAAATTGTGCAATTTATTTCATAGTATTTTATCTTACTCATTACAAAGAAGAATCGTATGGAAGAATATTCTCAATAAGAGAGGAAGTAATTTTACTATTTTCCAGTGAATTTTAATAGAAGAGAAAATTCTCAGCCTATGAATTAGCATATGCAAATAGGAATGCTTTACTTGATATAGAAAGATATTTAGTCACAAAGGAAGATTTTGATAAGAGCGTACTTATCAAAATTTCCAGTTCGTTATCCTTACAATTTGCTAGTCTTTTTACTTTTTTAGGTGTCTACAGATCCTTATCCAATGTGCATTTATTAGATACTTCGATATATCAGGTCCTGATTCAGCCCGTCTTGAACATTTTGCATTAAAAGTTTAGTGCATTTTCCTACTTGCTAAACAATTTTATTCATTTAACTTTAAATATATTTTTTAGTCTACATTTAAAAAATGAGTCTGAATTAGAATTCACAAGTACATTCTACAGAAAATATCTGTTCTATTATCTAAGATATATCTCACTACTAATATACAACAGCAATGATTTTTAGTTATATAAATACACATATGTCTGTATAAAATCAACTTTCTTAAACAGCTCTATAAGTCAAGAATTTTCTTTCAGAATATAATATGAGAATGTAGATTAACTTCTTATGAACCCATGCAGGGCTTATGTAGACATGACATTATATATATTTATTTACTTATTTATCTATTTTATTATGGTGACATTGGTTAACAAAATCCAGTAAGTTTCAGGTATACAATTTAATAGTAAGGCAAATATATATGCTATATATAAATATACATATATTATATATTATATAATAAATATTACATATATAATTCAATATATATATATATTGCATTGTGTGTTCACCACCCATACTTAGTTTTCTTTATGTCACCACCTATTTGACCCCCTTTGCCCCATTTACCTCCCCCTCCCCTCTCCCCTCTGATAACCACTAGTCTATTGTCCATGTCCATGAGTCCCTGTTGGTCAAGTTTTTGTTACTTTTAGGTTTATATCCCACATATAAGTGATATCATGTGCTCTTCAACTTTTCTGCCTGGCTTATTTCGCTTAGCATGATTATTTCAAGGTCCATCCACGTTGTCACAAATGGCAGCATTTTATCTCTTCTTATGGCTGAGTAATATACCATTGTATATATGTACCACAACTTCTTTAGCCAATCATCTATCATAGGACACTTCAGATGCTTCCATGTGCTGGCCACGGTGAATAATGCTGCTATGACCACCGGTGTGCAAATATCTTTTCAGATATGTGTTTTCAAGTCTTTGGGGTAAATACCCAGTAGAGGGATTGCTGGATCATATGGTTGATCAATTCTTAGTTTTTTGAGGACCTCCATATTGTTTTCCACAGTGGCTGTGCCAATTTGCTGTCTCACTATTAGTGTATGAGGATTCCTTTTTCTCTACATCCTCTCCAGCATTTGCTATTACTTGTCCTGTTGATAACAGCTATTCTAACAGGTGTGAGATGGTATCTCATTGTAGTTTTTATTTGCATTTCCCGAATAGCTAGCGATGTTGAGTATCTTTTCACATGTTTGTTGACCATATGTATGTCCTCTGTTCAGGTCCTCTGCCCAATTTTTGATTGGATTGTTTTGTTGTTATTGAGTCATATGAGTTCTTTGTATATTTTGGATATTAGGCCCTTATGAGACACATTGCTTGCAAATATATTTTCCCATTCAGATGGCTGTCTTTTTACCTCGTTGACGGTTTCTTTTGCTGAGCAGAAGCTTTTTAGTTTGATGTAGTCCCATTCATTTATTTTTGCTTTACCTTTAGGGGAAAATTCATAAGATCTTCTATAAGTCCAAGGTCCATGAGATTAGTTCTTAAGTTTTATTCTGTTTCAGGTCTTATATTCAGGTCCTTAATCCATTTTGAGTTAATTTGGCATGTCATGATAGACAATAGTCTAGTTTCATTCTTTTGCAGGTGTCTTTCCAGTTTTCCCAGCACCATTTATTGAAGACACTTTCTTTTCTCCACTGTATGTTTTTTACTTCTTTGTTGAAAACTATTTGCCCATATAAAAATGGTTTTACTTCTGGACTCTTGATTCTATTCCACTGGTCTATGTATCTGTTTTTCTTCCAATATTATGCCATTTTGATTACTGTTGCTTTACTGTATTATAATTTGAAGTCGGGCAGAATGATGCCTCCAGACTTGTTCTGTTTCTTCAGGATGGCTTTGGCCATTCGGGGTCTTTTGTGCTTTCATACAAATCTGATGATTTTTTTGTTCTATTTCTTCAAAAAATGCTAATGGGATTTTGACAGGGATTGCATTAAATCTGTATAATGCTTTAGGTAATATGGTCATTTTAACTGTTTGTTCTTTTGATCCAAAAACACGAAATATCTTTCCATTTCTTTGTATCTTCTTCAGTTTCTTTTAATAGGGTCTTAGAGTTTTCATCATATAGATCATTCACATGTTTTGTTAAATTTCTTTCTAGGTATTTTATTCTTCATATTGCAATTGCAAAAGGAATTATTTTTTCCACTTCTTTTTCTGACACTTCTTTATTAGAGTATACAAACGCTATGGATTCTTGAACATTGATTTTGTATCCAGAAACTATTCTGTATTTGCTTATTGTTCCTGGTAGTCTTCTTGTGGAGTCTTTAGGAATTTCTATATAGAGAATCATGTCATCTGCAAATAGTGACAGTTGGACTTCTTTATTTCCTATTTGCATGCCTTTTATATCTTTCTCTTGCCTGGTTGCACTCGCTAGGACCTCCCATGTTATACTGAATGACAGTGGTGATGGTAGACAGCCTTGTCTTGTTCCTGATCTTAGAGGAAAGGTTTTCAGTTTTTCACCATTAAGTATAATGTTGGCTGAGGATTTGCCATACATGGCCTTCATTATGTTAAGGTACTTTCCTTCTATACCAATTTTGTTAAGTGTTTTGATCATAAATAGATGCTATATCTTGTTGAAGGCTTTTTCTGCATCTATTGATATGATCATGTGATTCTTATTTTTTAATTTGTTTATGTGGTATATCACATCAATCGATTTGAATATGTTGAACCATCTCTGTGCTTCTGGGATGAAGTCCACTTGATCATGGTGTACAATCTTTTTTATATGTTGCTTTATTCGATTCACTAGTATATTATTTAGAAATTTTTGCATTTGTGTTCATGAGAGACATTGGTCTTTAGTTTTTGTGTGTGCATTATCTTTACCAGGTTTTGGTATCAGAGTAATATTGGCCTCATAAAATGAGTTGGGTAGTATTGCCTCCTCTTCGATTTTTTGGAAGAGTTTGAGGAGAGTAGAAATTAAATCATCTTGAATTTTTGGTAGAATTCATGGGTGAAGCCATCTGGTCCTGGACTTTTACTTTTTGGTAGGTTTTTGATGATTGTTTCAATTTCCATACCACTGCTTGGTCTATTTATATTTTTCAGTTCTTCTTGATTCAGTCTAGGAAGGTTGTATTTCTCTAAGTACTTGTCCATTTCTTCTAGGTTATTAAATTTGGTGTTATATATTTTTTCATAGTATTCTTGCTTGATCCTTTGTATTTCTGCATTGTTTGTTGTAATTTCTCCTCTTTCATTTCTGATTTTGTTTATTTGTGTTCTTTCTCATTTTTCTTTAGTGAGTCTAGCCAGGAGTTTGCCAGTTTTATTAACCTCAAAGAACCAGGTTTTTGTTGCATTAAGTTTTCTTTTTTTGTTTTGTTTTGTTTGTTTTTAATTTCATTTATTTCTGCTCTAATTTTGATGATTTCTTTCTTTCTGCTGACTTTAGGCTTCAATCGTTCTTCCTTATCTAGTTTTTTAAGTTGACGCATTTGGTTCTTTATTTGGGCTCGTTCTTGTTTTTGGAGATAGGCCTGTAATGATATGAACTTTCCTATTATGACCACTTTTGCCGTATCTCAAAAGTTTTGATATGTTGTACTATCATTATCATTCGTTTGTATGTATGTCTTGATCTCTCTTTTTATTTCTTCTCTGACTGTTATTCTTCAGTAGTATGTTGTTTAATCTCCGTGTATTCGTGGTTCTTCCTGCTTTCTTTTTACAGTTGGTCTCCAGCTTCAAAGATAATATAGTTGGTATGATTTCAACCCTCTTATATTTGTTGAGGCTATCTCTGTGTCCCAGTATGTGGTCAATCGTTGAGAATGTTCCATGTGCAGTAGAGAATATATAAGCAGCTGTTTTGGGATGGAAGGCTCTGTAAATGTCAATTATGTCCAGTTGGTCTAATGTGTCATTTAAGGATGTTATTTCCATATTGATTTTGTTCGGATGATCTGTCCATATCTGACAGTGAGGTATTTAGGTCTCCTACTATGATAGTGTTTTGGTCTGTTTCTCTTTTTAGTTCTGTTAGTAATTGCTTTATATATTTTGGGGGCGCCTTGATTGGGAGCATAGATAAGTGTTATGTCTTCTTGATGTATGGTTCCCATTATCATTATGAAGTGTTCCTCAGTATCTTTCTTTACCTTTTTTATTTTGGATTCTATATCATCCAATATTAGTACCACTACTCCTGCTTTTCTCTGTACGCCATTTGCTTGAAATATCATTTTCCACCCTTTCATGTTGAGTCTGTATTTGTTTTTGGAATTGAGATATGTCTCCTGGAGGTAGCATATAGTTGGTTTTGCTTTTTGATCCAATCTGCAACTCTGTACCTTTTTATTGGTGAGTTCAGTCCATTTACATTGAGGGTGATTATTGAAATATGAGGTCTGCTTATAATCATTTTATCTTTTGCTTTCTGGTAGCTCAATGTTTCCATTGCTTCCTTGTCCTTGTGTGTCTGGTTTTTTGTTGTTGTTGTTTGTATGTTTGTTTGTTTGTTTTTAATTTGGTAGGGTTTTGTGGGTTTTCCCTCTATTCCTTCTTATGTTATATACTTCAGTTTTGAGTCTTTGTTGTGTGGCTACCATTACAATTATATAGAGATTAGTTATATATATACAGTCATCCCTTTTCTTCTGCGCGTGCCTTATTTCCATTCCCCTTTGCAAATTTGGATCTTTGAATCCTCCCCTTTTCAGTCACTATTGTCTCAATTTGTCCCTATGTATGCTAAACATTCATTACTATCTTGCTATAGTAAATCTCTTCTTATCGTTTAAGCTTATAATGCCCTGTTCTTAGTAAAGGTTGCACTCCTCTGCTTTTATGTGCCTGGTAGTCTCCTTTCTCCTAATTATTATTTTTTTTTTTCATTTTGTTTTAGGTGAGCTGACCCCTTTCAGTATTTCCTATAATGCAGGCCTCATAATGGAGAATTCACAGTTTTTATATATCTGGAAACATCTTTATTTCTCCTTCATAATTAAAGGAGAGCTTTGCTGGATAGATTTTTTTTGGCTGGTAGTTCCTTTCATTTAATACTTTGAATATTTGATTCCACTCCTTTCTGGCTTGTAGGATTTGTGCTGAAAAGTCTGACAATAATCTAATGGGTTTTCCTTTATAGTTCACTGTCTTCTTTTCCCTGGCTACCCTGAGAATTTTCTCTTTGTCATTGATTTTTAATAACTTTAACACAATGTGTCTTGTAGAAGGACTTTTTAGGTTGAGATAATTGGGTGTTCTGTTGATTTCTTGAATTCTAAGCTCCAGTTCATTTTTTAAATTTGGGAAATTCTTGTCAACTATTTGTCTGAAAATGCTTTCTAGTCCCTGCTCCTTTTCATCCCCTTCGAGAGCGCCCATTATTCTTATGTTTCCTCTCCTGATAGTATCAGCTAGTTCTTGTATTTCTCTTTGACTGTTTTTCATTCTTCAGTTTCTCTCTTCTTCCTTCTTATTTATTTCTAGATTTCTGTCTTCGATATCACTGATCCTTTCCTCCATTTGGTTGACTCTATTTCCCAACCTTGCTATTTTTTTTCTACTCTTGCAGTGTGTTCTTTATCTCCAGAAGTTCTCTAGTTAGTTATTTTTGAGAGTTTCAATCTCTTTGCTAAAGAACTCATTCTGCTCATCTAGTTTTTTTCATTCCTGAAATTGTTGATATGAATCGTTTTGGATCTCATTGAGTTTTTCCAGAAGTACCATCCTGAATTCTCTGTCATTTAAGTTGCATATTTCTATGTCTTTATGGTTATTTTTTGGAGATTTTCTATTTCTTTCTGAGATGACTTTTCACCTTGGTTGTTCATGGTATTTAGTGGAGTATTTCTCCGCCTGGGCATTAATGGAAATGCATTCTGCCTTTTTGTTTTCCATAAAAATTGATTATATAAAGATCTCTCTTTAGCCTGTTGCAAAAAAAAAAAAAAAGCCATTTTTCTTTTGGTTTCCAGTAGGTGGCCTCTAAGCCTCTTGGATCTCTGCTTTATGTAAATTGTTAATAATGCTTTTTTAAAAATAGATATTTAATCACACTCGCTATCCTTAGTTTCTGCCCCTGTCAGTGTTAGTGACAGTTTCAGTAGCATTTGCTCAGTTTCCCCTGGAGCTCCTCCGTGTTTGGTCTCAGTCTCAGAGCATATGGGAGAAGGGCCCTCTCGGTTGGGGGATGAGGGCTTTGGCTCAGCCTTGCATTTTGCATTCAGGGCTGGTAATAATCAACTATTGTTTCTCTGCATTCCCCACTTCTTTGTTTTCTATTGTTTCTCTGCGTTCCCCACTTCTTTTTTTCTGCCCTAATTCCTGGGAACTACCACCGGCCGTTTGGAGCTCACAGCTCTCCCAGGCAAGGCTGTTCAGGGAACCAGCCACACCTTCTCCCTTCCCCTCTCCTCCTGCAGGGAGCTCCTGCTGCAAGAGGCAGCTTCTTTGTTTCTCTTAGTCTACCGCTGGACTCCCAGAGTTCTGACCTGTGCTAGCTCTTCTGTGGCAGATCCCACGCTTAGATGTGCTGGTGTGAATGTTGGGTGATTTTTGTTGAAAATTAGATCTTCAGCTTATTGTTGTTTCAAGGAGATCTTTGAACCTCTCTCCGCCTATTTTCTGACATCACTCTCTTATGTTTTCTACATTGTTTGACAGATAAACCATCATATTACAACAATAATTCTCATTGTTGTATAAAAGTGAAAAAGAACTTTTCCTTTCATCAAACATACTTAGTACTTTCAAAGTCCATTAAAAGCTGATTTAGCTGGCAAAGGAAGAAGCCAAATCATGAGTAAGAATAGAGCACTTGGTGTATATGTATATGTGAAGGAGGAGGAGTGTCTTGAAGGACCTTAAATAGAATCAGAATCCTCCCCGCTTCCCTTTGGTTTAAAATGTATTTGAGTGTGAGATTTTAAAGTGTTGCTTTCTTGTCTGTCTTTCTAGAGTATCAAGGGTCATGAGAAATGGCATGGCAATCACAGAATTTATCATCCTAGGCTTTCCTGGTATCCAAGGAGTACAAATCCCTCTCTTTACAGTGATCTTTTTCATCTACATAACAACCCCTGCAGGCAATGGGCTCACTATTGCCATGTCTGAGCCCAGGCTACAAATTCCAGTATACTTCTTCCTCTGCCACTTATCCTTCCTAGAGACATGGTACACCACCGCAGTCATCCCTAAACTGCTAGAATCTTTTGTAGTGGCAAAAAACAGCTATCTGCATCGCCTTATTCCACTACTTCCTGGGCTCCACTGAGTTATTCATCCTCACTGTCATGTCCTTTGACCATGACTTAGCCATCTGCCAGCCCCTTCATTATCCCACAATCATGACCAGCAACCTCTGTCTGAAACTGGCCTTCAGCTCCTGAGTGGTGGGCTTCACCATTGTGTTTTGTCTGATGCTGCTGCTCATCCAGTTGCCATTCTCTGGCAACTATGTCATCAGTTATGTCTATTGTGATGTTGGCCCTATCTTGAAAACAACCTGTGCAGACACAAGCATTTTGGAGTTCCTGGGTCTCTTGGCAACCATACTGGTGATCCCAGGGTCACTCTTCTTCACTATGATTTCTTATGTCTATATCCTGTCTATCATCTTACGGATTCCTTCAGCCACTGGCCACCAGAAGGCTTTCTCTACCTGTGCCTCTCATCTGACAGTTGTCTCCCTGTTCCATGAAGCTATTTTGCTCATGTACATGAGACCCATAGCACACTCCTCCTTTAAAAATTAATAAGGTGGTGTCAGTGCTAAATACTATCCTAATACCCCTTCTAAATCCCTTTATTTATCCACTTAGAAACATGGAGGTGAAAGGAGCCCTAAAGAAGACAATGGCTTTTCCAAAGAATCGTCATGCAGAGTAAAACGTGCAACACATCAAAATGAACTTAATGCAGATACAAAAATTCAATGTGAGAAAGGATTGTAGAGAAGATAAAGATGGGAAAGCAAACTATGATAGTTAGTGTCCTCTATAAGAATTAGTTACATATAAATGAGTCCTCCTTTAGAAAAAGTGACCTAATTCTCTAACAAAGAAATCTCAAAATACCCTCAGATACATGCAGTAGAACTCAGGACTTTCTCAATTATAAGATGAAAATAGAAACCATTAAAGTCAGGAACAACTTTCAGTAACTTTTTGAAAAAATGTAAAGAATCCTATCTCGCTCTTTGTTTATAATAACCCCCTTTGCCTCATCTCCTTGTCAAAGACATAAGGCATCCCACATTCCTTTTTCTCAGTACTTATTTTCTTTCTAGTAAGAGATGTCCCTTGAAGTCTCCTAATCAATTCTAGTGGTCTTTCAAAAATGCTTGAAATGAATCAGGTTTTCGTTTGATAATGTCTCAATAAGGGGACTTCTGTCTCAATATAAAACAAACTTTTAGATAAATCTAAAAATGTTTATTCCCAGATAATAACAAATTTGAGGATATCAAATGAAGATTTCATATTGGATTATGTCATTTTCTATGTTTCAATCTAGTTAGGCCATGTGCCTAGGAAACCAATAAAATTCTCAGAGCCAATATAACTATGAAGGCTTTCTTACTGGAAAACTCAGCCTCAAAGTTACATTAACTTCAGAGGTATGTAGGGTTACCATGTACAGTCCCTCAAGAAAGGTGACTAACTTATTGGTTTAACCTTGTTCTTGGGCAAGACATCTGGCAGAAAAAGTTTTCTATAGAACGATGATGCAGGTAGGTCACGGTTTGTAATAATGAGTGTTATATATGTCCCTCTTCCAACAGCAAAGAAATACTATCATTAAAAGCCCATTAAAACTATGACTTAAAAAAAAAGCATTTCACATTCTTTCTAGTATTGAATTGAAAACTGAAATTGCAAAACAAAGTGTAATGAGGTGAAAATGGCATTATCTTAACTGTTATACTTGACTTTAACTTAGATAAGGAGCTGTCTTTGGGCTATGCAAGGGAAATCAGTCATTTGAAGGCAAAGAGAGATCTTAAGGATATAAATATTATCAAGAGCCTTATCACCAAAAGAATGGTTTTGTCAAGGAGGAATTTTTTCTCCTCTAGACTCCTCATTTCTTCTGGCTGATATAAGAATTAAATTGACATGAGACCAGTTAACAGGAGAAAATCAAGTTTAATTTCATACCTATGGGTGCTCCATAAGAATACGGGGGTTCACAGGCGGTCAGGCAATTAGGGCTGGTGAAGGAGGGGAAATTTTCCCTTCTTTTCCTTCTTAGTTCTTCTAGTTGATCTAACAATCAAATTGACACGAGAAAGATTAACAGGAGAAAATAACCACATTTGTTATACTTGTACCTATGGGTCCCATAGGATATGGGGCCCAATGACAAATCTTGGTAGTTGAGGATTATATGCCATCTTGAGCTAGAGAGAAAAGTGGGTAGTGGTTTTGACTTCAAAAGGAAAACAGACAATTCACAGGTAAATGACAAGGAGCAAAAATTTGGTAAACGAATTCTTGTTGGGCCACCCAGAAACAATGTAGCACAGAAGGGAGTCTAACAAACAGACTCTACTAGGTTCCAACCTGTCTGCTACACTTATATCATATCATGATACTAAGGTGATAGCTCCCTTCCTTTAAGGGGGTTTTTTGACCTAAATTCCCTTAGGCCAGTAAGGGGGAGATAAAACCCGTTCTTGAGTCTTCTGTTTCTTAAAAATAACAAGCTTAAAATAATCAATATCCCCATAAGGCATATTTTGTGGTGGCATATTCTGCTTCCCTTTGGTATCTTGTACCAAGTAAAGTGCCTGGTCCTGATTCTGCTGAAAAACAAAAACAAAAACAAAAACATTTTTTTTTAGTCTGCCAGAGAATCAGTTCTAGGAGTTGGAAATACTAGAGTTAGAGAAGCCTATATAATGGTGAAGTTTCAATACCTAAGCAACAAGAATGAAATGAGTTACAGAAGACTTCAAGACAGCCCTGACTTAGACCTGACTTTCCTGCACCAACATGGGAGCCACCAAAACTACTAATGGAAGTGTTGTTATCTCCAGTGCCTGCAGAAATTGGAGTGCTGTTTTGATGAAAAGGAGCCCTGGCCACAGAGACAGCATGCCAGAGCTTAAGATGCCACATTGCACGCTACTGTTTCTGAGGGCTCTGGAGCCCAAGAGTCTTTCCAATATGTATATATCCCAGCTTTCTCCAAGAGAATAAGAAATTACACAAGGACTTATCCAAACAATATCATGAACAACCTCCTACTCAGATCCCCAGATATTAATTTTTTTTCTACTATCAGTAACTCTAATGACAAGGTTGAGCTTGTGGATACATCTGAGCCAAATCCTTGACAATGAACTCTTGAGTTATTTTGTTCTGAAAATGTACACACTTAAGTAATGTAGTGTTTCCATGTTGTGTTCCATGATAAATTCATCATTAAAAGCAAAGCTCAGTAGTTGAACTCGGGGAGATGCAGTCAGTCAAGGTTAAGCAGGTCCCTTCACTACTCAACTTCTCAGAATCTTTAACACTATATTGAAAAAATATTTTTCCAACTCCCAAGCTTATACATATGAAAATGCCTCCTGTATCATCCTGGCTTTATGAAGAACTGTGTCCATAATTGTAAACAAGAGCAATGGCTATTCCATATGAAGACTTCACAACCTTCCTCTTAACCAATCAAATGACGACTTCACGATCCTGTCTTATTTAGGCAAAACTTTCTTTCCTTATTCTAGATCTATCCCTTCCCTTTTTAACTTAGAAAGACTGAAGTCACAATTTGAGTGACACAGTTCTCCCTTACTGGTTGAGTAATAAACTCAGCTTTACTTTTTTCCTTTCTAATTATCATCATAGGTATAATAAACCCCCAAGAGGAGAATGGAGTATTTGCCTTTCCCAAGCTTATCCAACTATGCACCAGTTTTCTCAATGTGCTTAGACTAAAGATTGCTTGCTATCTTCCTTAAGATGTATCTCTAAAGTCATCTCTGTTTTTATCAGGATCTTATAACTCTGTGATAGTCACAAATGCCTAACTAACTTGGAGATAAAATTTTTAAAATCTAATACAATATAATCTGAAGTATAATACAGAAAAATTTGGAGATAATTGTATATTTACCAAAGTATCTAGCGCCTGACCAAGTGGCTCACTGCCACTTTGAATAACAAACTGTCCTTTCAAATTTAAATGACTCCAATTACAAAAATGCCAGTAACACATAGCTCTTCCAGAGCCATCAACTTTCTATATGTGATATTCAGCTAGTCTTAAACCAAACAACTAGGAGAATAGAACTCCCACGCACACTTTCAGCTGAGCTTATTCCATAATTCCCCTGTCATTTCTTTGATTCTTGAAAAATAATCTCTATCCTAAATGCAGAAGCAACTATTTTCCTAATAGTTGTTTGCTCTTCATCAAATATTGTTAAAGAAACAACAACCTAATGCCGCTCCCCATCTCCACACTACAACTTTAGTTCAAGCACTTGACCTACAATAATAGCTTCCTAAATCACCTCTCCACATCCACTCTTGGATCTCTTAATTCTCTTCAGTGGCCAGAAGAATCTTATAAAAAAAAAAAAATACCATTTCACTTAATTAAAATCCTTCTAAGGCTTCTCACGAACTTTAGCAGCCAATGATTAATTTGGTCTATAAGACTGTTGATCTATCAGACCTGATCTCTGTCTATAATACCAGGTCCACCTCCCTAATTTTTCTATTGCTCTCCGGCCTCAGACACACTAGTCACCTCTTAGTTTCTCCAATTCCCCAAGCTCTTTCCCATCTCAGGATACTTGCATACATACTATCCCATTACTTCAAATATCCTTTCATACTTACTGTACCTCTCACCATCATCCTCAATCTCAGCATGCCAAGTCAACCTTCAGAACTCTACTCAAAGGTTACTATTCAAGAAAGCTTCCACTAACTACCTCTCTATCTGCACCACCACCACCACTAGGACCTCCAGTTACAAGGTCTCATGACACTTTGTTCTTTTCTTTTGTAGAACTTACTATAATCATAATTTATTGTGAAAATTATTTAAAACTCAGTTTCTTTCCTCTCATACTCCTTTATATCAAACACACACACCACATGAAAGTTAGCTCCATGAATACAGATATTATTACATCCTTCTTGTCCTTCACTGCATTTCATATATCTATGACAGTGTCCTGCAATAGTTGTTGCTCAACATAACAATCACTGATGAATGAAGGACCAGAAAACTGGACTGACAGAATACAAGTCACATCACATATGGATTATATCCTCTGTAGTTCTATTATGTAAATATTCCATACTCCAGGTTTTAAAAGTAGAAATTAATTACCAAGGATAATATTATATTAGAATCTTCAGCTTATACCATTCACAAAAATAAATTCAAAATCTAACCATAAATAGAACAAAAAAAGTAATAGAAGAAAATATGGGAGGAAGCCATAATGACTTGGTGTAGAAAATATGTTTTAAAAAAGAGATGAAATTCATAGCCGCTGAGAAAAACAGTATCCAATCTGAAACTTTATTACTATAAACAAAATTAGAATATAAGCTATAAATTGAAGAAAATATTTGCAACATACATATCAAATGATTAGTATCTAGAATATATAAAGAACATCTAAACACGACTAAGAAAAAGACCAAATAAATCCAACGGAAAAAGGGCAAACTCATAGGAAAACTAAAACTTACTAATAAACATACAAAGATGTTCAGTCTCACTATTAATCATGGGAAAGTAAAGTAAAACAATGAGATATCACTTTTTACCCCTCAAATTGGACAAAATTTACAAGTTTAGCAAGAAAATAATGGCAAAGATATGGGGGGGAAATATTCTCACACACAGCTATGCGTATATACTGGTGCAATCACTGGGAAGATAATTTGGCAGTACCAATTACTGTGTACAGCCTATGACACAGTAATACTTTTTCTCTGTTCCAGAGTTACATTTGCATATATGCGCAAAGAGAATGTTTATTATAGTACTGTGTGTAATAGCAACAATTGTAAACAACTTATATATCATCAATAGGTAAGTAGCTATTCAGACTATGGAATACTATGCCGAAAGTAGAAGGAATAAGGGAGATCTGTATGTACTGTGGACAGATCTCCATGACCACTGCTAGAAGAAAATAGCAAATTGAGGAATGCAATATGAACACACATACATGCATACACACACACACACACACACACACACACACACACACACAAAAGATATACTTTCTATGACTATATATCTCTACTGTATGTAAAAGAATAGAAAAAGGTGTGGAAGGCAAACACACTAGACTCAAAGAATAAACTTTTGGTAAGAGAGATGAGGAAGCCAGAATTTGTAAAAGGTCATTAGTTTCACCTGTAATGTTTTAAATGATTAGAACAACATAATATGTATTATTTATGAACTTAATATTTTAAAATACTGAATGAAATATATAGAGCAAACTTCTAGCACACAGTAGGCTTTCAAAAACTGTATTATTTCTCTCCCTCCACTAAAAGTAATGAATACCTTGGGTTCAAACACAACAGAGCCCATGAAAATGAAATGTGTAAGACGTAAGGGGAAGAGAAGTCCCTTATTTGGCACCTATAGAGTGGTGATTTAGGGAGTTTGAAGGGACAGCGAAAGAGTAAAAATAGAAATGGCAAGTACAGGAAGAAATGTCACTGACCTAGACAAAAATGAGCAAATGAGATCAGGGAAGATAGTCTCAAAGTAAAAAAGTAATGCTCAAAAGAAGACAGAGAACAATGCTATCATTAACTATTCTCTTACTAAACCTCTACCATGTTCCAATCAGCTTACATGCAGCTATCATTTAGTCTTCAAAACAACTACGCCCGTTTTAGAAGGTGGCAGTATTTGTCCCATGTCCTGCAATTGATGGCAAACGCAAGGGCCTGTACTCAAACCCAAAATTGTTCTTTTCTACTACGCTTCGTGGACAATGCAAAAGGAAAACAACAACAACAACAAGAGAAACAAGTAGAGGTATAGATAAAAAATCAAAACAAACAAACAAAAAATTAAAAACAGAAAAACAAAAAGAAAGCAGAGAGGGGCAGGCGTGCGGACGGAAGCGGTCAGCTCTGAGACTTTTTTTAGCTCCTGGGGTGCCGGGTGCCTCAACTCGCGCTGGGCACAGAGAGGACCAAACCTCCCAGAGCCTAGAAAGGCTCCAGCGCAGCGAGGAGGTGGGGCGAAAGTAGCTTCCGGTTCCGAGTGCAAAGGCCCCACGTGTTCCGACCCGCCAGGCCCCGCGCTGCTCGGATCCGGCGGCGCTACTTCGGCCGGGAGTGGGTGGGGGAGAAGCCGGGGCAGGGGAGGAGCTGCCGGAGCTGTCGGAGCCGTGAGTGCTGGCGGGCTGGGCTGGGCCGGGCCGGATCGGACTGAGCTGGGCAGCGCAGGGCGGGGAAGAGGGGGAGGGGTTGAAAACCCCGCCCCCCCTCCGGAGCCTGTGCTGGGGAAAGGGCCGCGGCAGTGTAGTGAGGGGCCCGAGGCATTGCGGCCCTCGTGTCACCTGGTGGCCGGAGCTAGAACCTCTGAGGACGCGGATGGCACTCCAGGCGCCTTTCTTTCCAACCACCGCCCCCTCCTGAGGCCTGCAGAAACGCAGTTCGGTCGTACCTCCCCTTGCTTCCGTGCCAACTGCCCCTCTGGAACCAAAGGAGGGGTGATGTAGGCTCCTTTATTTCTCGCAGCGTTTTCTCTCCCCACCTCTCAAATTGCTCAGGAATTTTCCTTGCAGACTCCCTGCCCAGACCAGCCCCATCTCTTCTCACAGCTAACCCCTGGTCAAACACGCGCAGAAGTACTCACCCGTGATCTCACCCGTGATCATACTAGGCCTTGCAGACAATCTGTTCTGTGGCTTTTCAGCTGCCTGTGTGACTGACCTGCGACCCTTCCCTCGAGCCAGTGGCTTCTGTCTCCACTTGCAACCATCCTCCTCTGAACCCTTAACAGCAGGAGTTAACCCTCAGCAGGAGTATAAGGGCTCCTCCTCTTTGTCTGGTTTGACTGAAAGTTGTTAGTTTGTGCTATGGACATGCTCTGTTCCCTCAGAAAAGTGTCAGCCCAGTTTTTATTTTTCTAGGCATTAGATGTTATTGTCTCCTAGGAGCTTTGATAACCCTTTCTGCCTTCGTCTCTGTACTGACCTTCCCAAAAGCAGACTCTTTGGCCTAGTTCTTCCACCACCTTGGATCTGGGGAGCAGTGCCACATCGAGGCTCTCACTTGGAGACAGCCTTAGAGCTGTTGCTTTTTCTCTGTCCAGACTTTGCAGGTGATACTCAGAAGCCACAAGGAATGCTAGTGGAGTCCCTTATCCCTCCTCCCAACTTCTCTTCCAAGCTGCCCCTTGGGCCTTGATCCAGAAAGCCACTTCAGAAAGGTGGTGTGGTAGCCATGGGAGGCCTCTTGTTGGAAAGTATGTGACAGCTGAGCAGTTAGAGGAGTTTGTGGCCATGTATTTTGAGTAACTTTCAGGTCGTACCGTCTATTATATGAAGGTGGGCAGGTTTGGAGGGAGGATGGGAATATTTCCTCCTACAACCAAACACCTGGGATTCATAATCTTTCCCCTTTTCTCCTCCAGTTATACACCCTTTTGCACTTATTCTGTCTACCGTATTGCAGTAGACAGTCATTTCAAGGGCACAGCAAAGTTTACTACGATGTAAGAGACTCTTGTGCATTACAAACTATAGAGATGAGATCAGTTACAGGTTTACAACATTTTTTCCCCAGTTAATTTGGCACAGGCATAAAACATATAACAATTCTGGACTCTTTTTACTTTTTTAAACCTTCCTTTACATTTGGCCAGCACTAGAAAAGTTAGATCCTTTCTGCTTGAACTTCAGATTTACTTACTTTGCCTTAGATACTGGTTCTCAAATTTACTATGCATCTTAAACACCCGAAGGGCTTGTTAAACTCATTGCTGGTGCCACCCCTGGAGTTTCTGATAATAGGTCTGGGCTGGAGCTTGAGGATTTGCATTTCTAACGTGTTCTTAGGTGCTGGTGCTGCTGGTCTGGGTAGGTTTCTTAAACTGAGAATCACTGCCTTTGGCCAGACTTGTTCACATAAACATTGCAGTGGTTTGGGTATCAGAAAACTTGTGTGTGAGTACTTCTGTGCTGGGAAGTAGTAATAGGATCTTGTATTTAAGATTTAACCACTTAGGTCTTTCTTTCATTTGTAGAATGAAGAACATATACTTTAAAAAAAACTCCAAATGCTGCTTATCATATTGAAGGTGAAACAGTGATGAGTTTTTCTCTTGATTTTCTTATTTTTCTTGGTAGGAGCCTCCATTTTGGTCATACAGCTTATACACATATTTTAGGTTTTTGCTGTGAATCCCTGGTATGTAAAGTTACTGCTGTTTCTTAACTATATGTTAAAATCTTTAAGGTCAGAGCCTGTGCTTTTTTCATCTTTCTCTGCCTCGCACCTTCAGTTGTGTGGGACGCAAAACTGATGTTCATATATTTGGAATGAACTCCATCCCCTGCCCATCTGCCCCCTTGAAGAAGTTTTTCTTCACTAATCCTGTGCCACATGGTAAAGCAGTAGTGAATGATTGTGCCATCTGATTTCCCTAGGAGATTGGAATAAATGATAATGCCAAATGCCTATAACTGTCCCTGTGAGTGGTTTATTACCCAGAGGTCCCGACATCCACTGATTCTGAATTTCATTATATCTTTATCCAAGTTAGGGGAAGAGAAACAGCTTAATTAAATGCAACACATTTTTATTGAGCACCTTTTCTGTACCAAGTGTTTGACAAAATGTTAGGCGTTGGAAATATAAAAATGATTAAGGAGGTCCTTGCCCTTAGGGGCAGGACTTACAGTGGAAGATAAAGATACTAAACATTCCTCACAACAAGAATGGTATCCTGGGATTACTTTATGTTGGACCATGATTTAGCCTGCAGTGGAAACCTGATACTCTGATATTCCTCTGGTTCTGCAGGCATTGGTCCCATCCTTTAACAGCTCATCACATGCAAGGGAGCCCTGAGCAAAACCAAAAGGAAGTCATATAGATAAAGAACGGAGATTATCTCGACTAGCATATTAATTACAAAACTGAAAACTTGGTAAATGACTTTTGAATTGAATATTTTAAGTTATTCATATTTATACCTCAGGTCAGGTTATATTTATAATATATGTTATCCTGTTATTTTTCATTAAATAATGGTACCTCTGTGTAATTGGCATTGACCACATTCATTGTAGTAATTCATTGGATACAGCTAACTTAACACTGGCTGCCAAATGAAAACTGCTGCCATCCTCAGGGTGGGGGTCAGGTTTGATGACTGCCTTTTTCCTGCTTCAGATTAGTTTGTAATGTTCTGTTTTAAAACTGGGGCATATTGGCCTGTTTCATTTAAGTCATTAAACACCTCTGAGTAATAACCCTTATTTAAGGTTAAAAAGCCTAACTTTCATGTTGGAGATTAACCAGTATGATCATAATGACCACATATTTAATTCTGGACTCTTCATATCTGTATTTAGCCTGTAGGGCTTCTCAACTCAGGAATAAATTACTGTCACCATCCTAGGCTAATACATTGTGGCCTGAGTACTCAATAAAGAACCATATATCTTTGTTCCTCTCAAAAACCGTCCTTTATCACTATCAGAAAGCGGGATGGTTTCTCAAAAGATGATCCAGCTCTCTGCCTTTAGATAGAGAATCATCCCTATTTTCACGATGAATCGATGTGACTTGTCCAAGCCCACACATTTTTAGGAGGTAGAACACAGGTCATCTACCTCCAAAGGCAAAACTATCAACTCTTCAACCTTCTGAGCCTGTGGTACATAACCTATAGAAAACATGTTAATTAAAAATAAAAAGAATTATTTTGATTTTAAAGCTTTATTTTATGCGTTTCATGTTTACATTTACTCTTGACATTTTTTTATACACGCTTTACTTTTGATCCTAGCCATTAAGTCTACAAAGTTTCAGGGCAGAAGATATTTATGTGTAGCTTGCACTGACTTCCCTGTACCACCACTACTTACTTGGCTTTTTTACTTCTTTCTGTCTTCCCCTTCTCTATACCTTATTCTTTTTCTTTGAAACCTATTGTTAAGAGCTTTGAGCCACTTCTTGTGCAACTCAAATATTTTATGTTGAATCTAATGAAAGGAAAAAAATTAAGTGGTAAAAATATTTTAAATAGTTTTTAAACATGGTTTGAAGCATACTGATCATGATGTGATCAAAAGTCAGTGAATGCATTCCCTTTTATTTTTATTTTTTGCCTTCTGGGTTGTTTTCAAAGGACTTCTTGGGTATACGACCTGTGCTTTCCTCAAATTGCCTCCTCCCCATTACAGGAAAGGGGCGGGGGACTATGATATTGGTAAGTAGAAGTATTGCTAATATGGTCTCCGGCATGAGAGCCTATCTTTAAAGTTCCAACCCATCTGTGTTCCAAGGATATTTAATCCTACCTTATAAGTGCCTTCAAACAAGGACTCTTCTGATTTAACACTTTCCTTTTGATACAGCAGAAACATTTTTCCTGTACATTTTAATTTTTGTAATTATGATGAAATAAAGGACTGTTTGCTTGTTCAAATTTAAATCTTGCCTTTTTCCCCAAAAGAGTTTAAAGCAACTTGAAAAAAAAGAGAACAGAGTATATTGAGATCTATCTGCCCTATGCCAGGTTCTATGCTGAGTTATTTTATATGTTACCTCATTTACTCCTTAGAACAGCCATGCAAGGTAGGTAGTATGAGCCACATTTCGAAGACTGAGACTTAGGGAGTGTCACATGGCTAATAAGTTAGGAGAGGGATCCAGACCCAAGGCTCCAAAGCCCTTAACCTGTATGTGGAAAGCATGGATAAACGTTTGTATATAGGACAATTAATACAACAAATCTTTTCAGTAGAAGGATTATACTGGAATAATCTGTAGTTTTAAAGAACCAATATAGCGTTGGAAAAGGGTTATTAATTTTTATTAGCTGATTTCTGTTCTAGAGCAATGAGAGAGGTCTGTTGGAGTGGCCCAGCGAGGAGTCACATTCAGATGCCCATGTTACGGGTCTGCATTAGGGTAAAAGATGTAATGGAGAGTGGAAGGGTATAGGTATCCGCTAAATAAGATTGTTTAAACCTCCGATCACAGTTGACTTCTGAAAATTATTTACTAGTAAATAGATCACCATCTCTCAGATAATATGGGACTACAAACCTTTTCATTTAGGGTCTGGAAAGATCACCCCAAATAGTGAGACATCATAGTAAGACATTTTAAGACAGAGAACCAGATATCCTTTCATTGCCTGCAGTTTTCTGTTCTTGTCAGAATTGTGTTAGTGTCTTCACAAGCCTGTGACACATTCAGATAAGGGGCAGAGACAGCTGGACCAAAGATTGGAGAAAGGTCTTTTCCTTTTCCACATCTTCTCCCCATTCCTGTCCCATACATCCAGGACCTAGGCTTGTGAAACATCTCTACAGACATGTTTTAGAGCCTTCTGGAACCAAGTCTTTTACTCTTCCTGGCCTGGCTTCACATTCTCTCTATATTTGTCACCGTGGAACCTTTCCAAGGACAGACATTGAATAGAAAGATATTAGAATAGCAAGGGCAACAAATTGCAGGGCAGACTTTCAGTGTTGCATATCCTATTAATTGTAGATTTAAAAAATACCATTTTCTGTAGTATTGCTATCTAATATTTGCACAGTACATGTCATAAACGCTCACAGATCTCAGCCAATCTGAGAACAGTTATCTGCAGAAAGCTCTACCCTTTACAAGAGCTCTTTTGTATGTTATGAAACCCTTAGAGTAGCTCCAGTTTCTTGAGGATCTAGGGCTGGAATGTACATCTTTGGATACCTAATCCAGTGCTCTTTCCACATTACCACCTGCTTCCTGTTTTACAGTCTGATGAGCTAAATAGCAAGATGAACCATTTTCACCACACAGACCAGTAGATATACATGTGTGCTATGATATAGGGAGGTGCAAGTTCCTGTGGAAAAAATCTGGGAGGCTCAAGGAAGGCACTCTGGGAAAACAGCCCTGAAGGATGAGTAGAGATAAAGCGGGTAGAAAAGGATATTTCAGGCAGAGTGGACAGTATCTCGAAAGCCCAGTGAGGGCAAAAAAAAAGAGACACAGAACAGTACTTTTGAACAGTGATTTTCAATGTAAGTGACAATCATGGGAGAAAAGAGGTAGGCAGGAGCCAAGTCTTGAAGGGCCTTGAGAATCAAATTGTAAGAAGTTTAAATTTTATCCTATAGACAGTGCGAAGCCAGTGGCTGATTTTGTATGTTAGAAAGTTCACCACTCAGACCTTCCTGCAATATTGCAGGTGAAGCTAATGCATGTGTGTGGGGGCGGGGAGGGGGAGGAGCGGGGAAGGAGTTCCTGTCTATTATTAAATTCCTGCACCCACCTACCCCATCAAAAAAAAAAAAAAAAATCTAAAAGTAAATATATAGATTCCAGAAATAAAAACTAGAGAAGTAAGTAAAAGCTGACTTTACCGCAGCCCAAGGAGATTTCAACCCAAAAGTTGGTTAAAGGGTTTAGGGTTCTAATATCTGTGCTCCAATAAGGAGATTGATGGGGTTGGGGGAGGTATGTAGAATTGAACCATCTAACAGCCTGAGGCCTTGAAGAGCAGCCTCCTCCATAAAAATCTGTCTAGTAATCAAGCAAAGGGGCAAGGAAGTAGGCCTACATAGCTTTGGGTAGAACAAAAATCTCAGGCATAGGCCCAAATAAAGCACTATCAGATAATTTGGGAGTTGAGAAAAACTGATCCAAGATCATTGAAACCATTAGTCCTTAGGTAGAAGCAAGTGAAATTCAAAGGTCTCTCTTTTATAACCTAGGGCTCTCAGGACTCCCAAGGTAAAAACAATCTCAGTGAAGATGGGCATAAAATTTAAAATATTACAAACCACCATAAGGTAGAGATAGCAGATTCAATAAGTATGAAAATCAATGCATGAGAATCTAGAGACTCAGCTGTTACAAGTGGATTGCTAACCTTGAAGGTGGATTTGAGGCAGTTCTATTGCACAAAAAGATTAAAAAATGAAGAATTCTTCAGGTTGCATGTGGAGACTGCAACCTGGCCTGGAGGGAGCTGGACCAGGAAGACTGGTGGTGAAACTTGGACCAAGTTGTTCATTCAACATTTAAGTGCCTGTTATGTGCCAGTGTAGTATAGGAGCCAACGCTGTCGTTTTTTAAAAAGGATTTTATATAGGGTGTTTTAGTGGGTCGTAATGGCTCAGCTGGCAGTGGAGATGAGATAGATGAATTCGAAAGACATTTAGAAGACAGTTAACAAGATTTGGTAAATAAGAGTAGAAACAGTGGAGAAAAAGACTGATTTTTCCTGTTAAAGTAGGAAGAAAACTTCAAAGTGGAGGTTCTTTCATTTAAATGCATTTATTATGTACTTTATTATAGGTGTTTGAGGTTGATTAAAAAGCTTCGTCCGTAATTTCAAGGAGCTTCACAGGAAAGATAAATAGGTATTTGATGTGACACATTGTGATAGAGATGTACCCAGGTTGCTGTGGAAGCAAAGTGATTTCTAACCATGTCAGAGGATAGGGAGAATGGGATCAAAGACATTACCTCAGAACATGTGAAGTCTGAGCTATATGTTGAAAGAGAAGTAAAGTCTAACCTAATGAAGGTTGAAGAGTCAGAAGGAACAGCATGTTCAGAAGCCAAAGGATGTAGGGCTTTTGTGTGCTTCACGTGCACACGGTGTGTGTGTGTGTGTGTGTGTGTGTGAGAGAGAGAGAGAGAGAGAGAGAGAGTGTGAGTGTGTCTTTGAAAGGTTGGAAAGAAGGTCGATCTAATATATGATACTTAGAAGTTTATATCACATTTACAGGACAGAGAGTGATTGAGGGTCTTAAATAGGGAAGTGACATGACCAGATTTACCGAGAGCACTCTTGATACTATGACTGTGACTTAAAAGGTAACAAATCTGGAGGTAGTTAACTTATATTTAGAGGCGGTTTCAAGCAGATGAGAACTGATAAGTCATGGGAATGAAGAAGACAGGACCTGTCAAGAAAACATAGAAACACATCATGCCACATTGAGGTGGAGTAGAGTATGCTATGCAGAAGAAACAGCCTTCATACAGGCATGGAGGCCTGAAGAGACACCCTATCGTAGGGAGATCAGCAATGCATTTATTATAGCCAGGTGACACAGAAAAAGGTAGAATTCAAGACTTGAAAAATAGCTTGAGGGCTGATTGTGAAGAGTTTCATGTGCCATACCAAGGATTTTGGAACTGGTCTTAGAGTTAGAAGTTATTTTTTTTTTTGAAGTGTTGAGTAATGCAGTTAGAACTATAATTTAAAAGCAAAAAATTGACATTGGGGTACACTTCACAAATAGTAATGCATTTAATCCGCATAGTAACCTATTAGCTACCATTATTACCTCTATTCTATAAATGGGGGAACAGGCATAAGGAGAATAAGAACTTGCCCATGGTCTCCTATCTAGTGAACAATAGAACAAGGATTCAAACCCTAGCAGCCTGACTCCAGGACTCTCACTCACTGGTAACCTTATACACCCTGAATGTTTCTCAAGGAAGAACATCAGAACCACACATGGCATTTCTAAAGTTAGTTGCCTAGATTGAGTGAATCAGAATATCCAAAGGAATGATACGTTTTGCAAAAGCTCCACAGATAGTTCTGTTGCACTTGGCTCACAGTCGAATACTACTGGGATCCCAATTACAAAGTTATGGCTGTGGCCCGTGCAAGAGGTGAGGGCCCAAACTAAAGCAGTCTATGTAAAAAAAGAGGAGGAAATAGATTTAGAGGCGTAAGAAGTAGAAATCTTTTAATGAGCAATGGGGAAGAATCAAATTTGAATCCAAGGATTACAAAGTTAGGTGTTTGCTGAATAAGTGATGATCTAGCCAAGACAGTATTCTGGAAAGAAGAGGTTTGGGAGTAAGGATAATAAATTCAGTTTTGAACATTTGGGTTTGAGGATCTGTAGATCTTTCAAATAAGTTTGTCTTAACAAAAGGAAAGTTGCTTTTTGGGGTGCCTGTATGTCAGCCACTATGTAAGTGGCTTTCCTCACTGTTAACTTACACAATCCTCCCCTCAAACCTGAGAGTCCCCATTTAACAGAAGAAATTAATATTGGGTATGATTCAGTTCAGAATGAACCTCAATAAAGCCTTCCCTGTCTATTTCAGCCATGTTGATGTGTCTTTTCTGAGAATATACATCATAGTAAATATGTAAAAGTGTGTGTGTGTGAGTGTTTGTGTAAAACACCATGGTCATTACCACACATTTTTAGCCGATGATTTTGAGTGTCTTTACAGGTTCACAGGTTTCATGAAGTAGAAATTAGAAGTAGAAATTAGAAAAAAGCAGTGCCATATTTTTTAATGGAGTGTGAACCTTGCCTAGGAAAAGAGGTGGGGAACACACCTTCAGGCGTAGGTTATTTTATTCCAACTAGATCTATTTGTAACATATGGGGATTAGGGGACAAGGACTTTAATAGTCTGAGGAAGTGTTACGTGACCAAGGTTATGATTGAACTCAGACCTGCTATTTCTGTGTATAATATCATGCTTACACTGTTGTTTGTCTCTGCTTCTCTACCCCAGGTCTCTTGGGAGAAACTCGAGGTGCCCCGGCTGAGACTGGGGTGTGATGACAGTGTGAGCTCTAGATGGTGTGAGACCACCCCAGAGCCAGAAAATGGCTGCAGCCTTGGAACCAGAGGACCAAGATCTTTGGGAAGAAGAGGGGATTCTAATGGTGAAATTGGAGGATGATTTCACTTGTAGGCCAGAATCTGTCTTACAGAAGGATGATCCCGTGCTTGAGACTTCGCACCAGAACTTCCGACGCTTTCGCTACCAGGAAGCAGCAAGCCCTCGAGAAGCTCTCATTCGACTCCGAGAACTTTGTCGTCAGTGGCTGAGGCCAGAGAGGCGGACAAAGGAGCAGATCCTAGAGCTGCTTGTACTGGAACAGTTCCTTACTGTCCTCCCTGGAGAACTGCAGAGCTGGGTGCGGGGCCAACGGCCAGAAAGTGGCGAGGAGGCAGTGACACTGGTGGAGGGTTTGCAGAAACAACCCAGGAGACCAAGGCGGTGGGTGAGGAGGGGGAGTCCTGATCTGTGTGATGTGGAGGGGGACTATTTGCTGGAAGGATGGATTTGGGGGTAGGGCTTCAGGGACCCATAAATTAACCCTTTAAATTTAATTGGCTCTGCCCTTGTGTTGTACCTGGATCCATGAGCCCCAGGGGGCAGAGGTGTTTGTGTGTGTCTGTGTGTGTGAGTGTGACTTCCTGGTTTTTGAAGCACCTGCGTAGGGACTATCTTAGGAGCCTCGGTCACCCCAGGATCACATGGCTTTGGTTTTCCCTTCTTTGGATGTTGAAACTCCAGTTCTTGGGGAGAAGAATTTGGTCACTTCCTCAAAGGTTCTCATAAACCCTCAGTCACAGATTGCCTGCTCAGGACAACAAGACAGAGAAGCAAACAAGGATTGCTGCCGGTGGGATAGGTGGAGATAGGAAGCATAGGACCTCTGAGCCCTGGGCGATAGGGACAGGGTTGAGGGAAGTAAGAAAGCAGTGCCGTATCTGAATGTCCCCTGCCTTATCCTGGTGAGGATGACCTTCAACAACTCCTTGCATGCCCCAGTGGAATGGAAATTTTCCCTCTTCATCTGGGTCCCTCTGGGAGTTTTTCTGTTGGCAGCTTCTCCTAAAATAAGCCCTGATGACAAACAAGACTTTCCTCCTGACTCCATGGTGACTGGAAGTTGGAATTATTCCCAGGTGACTGTCCATGTTCATGGCCAGGAAGTCCTGTCAGAGGAGACATTGCATCCAGGAGCAGAACCTGAGTCACCTAGGGAGCTGCAGGATCCTGCGCAGACCTTGACCCCCGAGGAGTCCCATGAGGAGACCACACAGAACCCAAATCTGGGGGCACCAGAGGAGCAGAGCCTGTACCATGAATTGGAGTTCCAGCCCCTGCAGGAGAGCGGTGGGAAGCCTCAGCAGAAAGGGGGCATTGTAGCAGAGTGCGGGGAGGGAGATATTTCTCCTGTACCAAGGAGGCTGGGTAGATTGTAATGGGAATAACTCAGATTCCAGGGTACTGAGGAGAAAGTACTAGCTAGAGTCCCCTATAAATGGGTAAGCTTGGAGAGCAATATTCTTGGTTATTCTCTTGGCATCTGATAGTGTTATAGATGGTAGTGTCGGGATGACTTGAGCTACTGTTGGGCCACTTTCTTGATTTCCCACCTTCCCACCAAAGATACTGGGGTTGATCAGCTATTTGCCAGTTACAGGAGTGCACTGCAGATTGCTGACCTCTGCCTTTTTTTCTTCGTAGAGGTTCCAGTACCCCAGGACCCAGACATTCCTGAGGAGAGGAACACTGGGAACCCAGAGATGGTTGCCCTTCTTACTGCTCTGTCACAGGTGTGCCTTCATTTCCCTTTATTCCACAGAGAATTTGAAGAACCATGAGGTGTTAGCCATATACTCAGTGCGTAAGACAGAACACAAATTTCTACTCTCCTTTTGCAGTTTAAGTTCTCAATTCTGCACGTGTCTTTACAGGGCAGAATTGCATCTGTTGAGATCAATTATAATAGTCAGTTGGATCTACAGGCTCCAAAGCCTCTTTATTTGCCACTGACCAGAGTGACTAACAGAATGGGATTATTTTATAACACTCAAATATAACTTTGAAGTTGTTGAATGAGAGATTGTTTTTGGGTTTTAGGAATAAACTTGATAGTCATTTGTAAGGATGACGGCTGCAGAAATGATTTCTGAAGTTGCCTGGTATACTCTTCCAGGGACTATATTCAGTCCGGTCACAACATTTGTGGAGATTCACCATGGTCAGAGCCCAGAAACTAAACTATGTGGCTGGAAGAAAAAAGGATAGAATTCATCCATGTTTTTAGATTGTAGTCCAACTTAAGAAAAAAAAGTCCTGTTTATGCTCTGTAGATTTTGTAAGTGATGAGAGTGATTAGAGAAGGTCACTTAGGGAAAGCTTAGAAAAGTTGACTTTTTATAGAAATGTAAATAGCATTAAAGCATCAAATAAGGAGTTGAATAATGACTTCTCAGACTTTTCTTGTATTTAAACAACAACATCTGGAAGAACATAGGTTGGTTCTGAGAGAAAGCAGTGGGACTGGAGGGAGCAGGAGTAGGGCCAGTGCAAAAGTAGAAAGTCAGGACACAATGACAGAGGTAAAACATTTCCTGAAAGGGAGCCGACTGTCCCATTTTAGTTCTTTTTGTCTCCTACATGGATTCTGTCTGTGCCAAGAACCTTCATTCCAAGAACAAAATATGAGACTCTGTAAGGCATCACTTTTTAATTGAATCCTGGTGATGTTTCAGGGTTTGGTAACTTTCAAGGACGTGGCCGTATGCTTCTCCCAGGACCAGTGGAGTGATCTGGATCCAACACAGAAAGAGTTCTATGGAGAATATGTTTTGGAAGAAGACTGTGGGATTGTGGTCTCCTTATGTAAGTAATTTCAAGTTTTTCTAGAATGTTGTGATCACAGAGATCTTTTTCCTGTTGGAAATTATGGCATCTTAGACCTTAGACTGTATGTACTACACTTCTCTTATGCCACCCCCACCAATGACATTGAAAGATGAGCAGTAGAGGATGAGACCCTTTGTAGTTAAAGGGAAGAGAAAATACGTAGAAAGTGGTTGCAAACTTCTAATAAGAAAATCAAGTTTAGTATATTTGAAATAAGCATATGAGTTTTGAAACAAGCAATAAAAGTTAATCTCCTTACTCGAATATGGGAAAAGAGGGTAGCGTTTACAGTTGTGTAATTATTGAGTTGTAGGTGAAAGTCAAGGGGTATGCAGTTCTTGGTTGGAGGTGTTGAAGCTAAAGAGACGAAAGATTTGATCGACTGAACTGGCTATTCTACAGTCTTGTCATACAGGAAAAATCTGCTCTTAACACTGGGAATTGTTGAAGCAATCATAATATCCTGTTTTCCCTCTCTTGAGCAGCATTTCCAATCCCTAGACTAGATGAGATCTCCCAAGTTAGAGAAGAGCCTTTGGTCCCGGATATCCTAGAGCTTCAAGAGCCTCAAGAGCCAGAAATCCTGAGTTTTACCTACACAGGTGAGGAATGACAGAAGGAATCTTCGTCCCTTGAGCTGGCTGTTCTCTAGTCTGATTCTCCCTCTGAATGTCAAATTCTTCTATCCTTTTCCTCCTCTTCACCCTTCCTGTCATTCGTTTGAGGTATATATAATGCAAAATGGTGAAAGATAAACCGAGACTTTTGGAATTGTGATTATTCCATTTCCTGAACAGTTCACTTAAACTTTAGATATTCAATCTCTACATTTGCAAAATGAGGATAATAATATTTTTCCAAATTAAGGCTTATTGACAACTTGAGATAACATACAAGAAAGTGCCTAGCACATGACAGGCATTCAGTTGACTGATTATTTTCTTCTTTCCTAACTACTATAGTTATTAAATATAGGCTTCTCTCTGTATAGTCTGGCCCTTCCAGAACTCTGTTTAAAAATCCTCCCATTGTGTAGAAGGAATCATTGCTATAATTTCCCCTTTTCTCCTCTCACCCTCTCTTCAGGAGATCGGAGTGAAGATGAAGAGTTTCTTGAGCAAGAAGATCTGAATTTAGAAGATCTACACAGGTCTGTTTTAGGAGATCTTGAAATCCACCAGACTCCAGATTGGGAAATAGTCTTTGAAGATGATCCAGGTAGACCTAATGAAAGAAGATTTGGTACAAATATTTCTCAAGTTAATAGTTTAACGAATCTTCGAGAAACCACACCTATCCACCCTCTGTTAGGGAGACATCATGACTGTCCTGTATGTGCAAAAAGTTTCACGTGTAACTCACACCTTGTTAGACACCTGAGAACTCACACAGGGGAGAAACCCTATAAATGTTTGGAGTGTGGGAAAAGTTACACACGGAGCTCGCATCTTGCCAGGCACCAGAAGGTTCACAAAATGGGCACTCCTTATAAATGTCCCCTAAACCGGAAGAATTTGAATGAGACTTCCCCTCTGGTCCAGGCTGAAAGAACTCCACCTGTTGAGAAACCCTATAGATGTGATGATTGTGGAAAACACTTCCGTTGGACTTCAGACCTTGTTAGGCATCAGAGGACACATACAGGAGAAAAACCCTTCTTCTGTACTATTTGTGGCAAAAGCTTCAGCCAGAAATCTGTACTAACAACGCACCAAAGAATCCACCTGGGAGGCAAACCCTACTTGTGTGGAGAGTGTGGAGAGGACTTCAGTGACCACAGACGGTACCTGGCACACCGGAAGACACATGCAGCTGAGGAGCTTTATCTCTGTAGTGAGTGTGGGCGGTGCTTCAACCATAGTGCTGCATTTGCCAAGCACCTGAGAGGACATGCATCAGTGAGGCCCTGCCGATGCAATGAATGTGGGAAAAGCTTCAGTCGGAGGGACCACCTCGTCAGGCATCAAAGAACACACACTGGCGAAAAACCATTTACGTGCCCTACCTGTGGAAAAAGCTTCAGCAGAGGCTATCACTTAATTAGGCATCAGAGGACCCATGCAGAAAAGACCTCCTAGCTAGGTCCCATGTGAGGAGATCTATATTCAGCCCTGACCCAGAGATGGGCTAGGAGAAGCCCTCTCATCAGCCTGGGGAGACCTTTTCCAGGGAGTCTACATGACCTGCCCAGATCTACTACATAACCTCTCCTGCAATTAAGTAAAACCCCTGAGCATAACCTCTCAACCTTTTACTCCTTGAAGAACTAGCTACTTTACCCAAAGTACAACCTGAATTGAGGCTTCTTGATTGGAGTGTTCCTGCCTCTACTTCATGGGTACGAAGTAGGAGAATTAGAATACTTCAGGGGTTGTGGTTATTATATTTTCCCCAAAATGAGCTGTTCGATATCCTAAAGACTGCTCAACAGCCTCAAGTTTAAAGTGACCCAGGACAACCCCTTAAGTTTGGTAAGGGACCAGCCTGTAGGACTCTGTCTTTACTGGGCTCAAATCTTAAAGCACACAGCCCCGAACTCGAGGCCAGAGATTTGCATTCTGATGGCTTTGCCACACATTCACAGGATAACTGTACACATCTCACTGATTCAACTTTCTCCCCATGCACTTTCCTTGACACTGGGGAGAGATGGGAGAAGTGTTTGATGAGTGAAAACCTCAAGGCTGCTTCACATGGACCTTGTCAGCATACTTCTCTTCCCCATTGTCAAAGTGATACCAGGTGCCTGGCACTGCTAGAAAGGAGGACCTAGTCAGAAGCCTCTTTCCTGGTGGGTTTTTTTCCCTTGTTAGAATACTCATGCCGTTAGCCTTCCTACTATTCTACCAGTCTCTTGGTTTTGTCCCTAGCACTTTTTCTACTGCAAGTGGGGTGTAGCATTTGGGTGCCAAGGAATTTAGTAAAGCATAATTAAATCATAATGAAATAATTTACATTTGCACATACATACAAACCCACCTACCCCACCCTCTTCTCGGGTTTGAGGGAATTTTGGAACAGTGTCAGCTTATAAAGACACTATGATAATCACAGAATCATAATTCGTTGGGTCACATAACATGAAGAAAACTGGACAAGATCTGAGATCAAATTATGGAAAAATTAAAAAGCTGTTACTGCTGGCCAAGGCTATCAAGACTATTCTGACACCCCACTCCCATGATCCCTGGTTCTCTGATATCAGGGAAAATTATGAACCCCAGCACCTGGGACCCTGAAGAATTTACCAGGAGTAAATGGCTTTCATGTATTTTCATTGTTTGCTTTTTCTTATGTGATTTTATTTTCATGTAATTAAGAACTAAATAGATATGGCCCAAGGATTTCTGTTGTCTGATAAAGGTTCCATGGAGACGAGGCTGAATGATTATGAACCTCACGTAGTCTGATTGTGGGAGTGGCAGGACTGGGGAGACTGTCCTCCATACATGGAGCACAGGGTGTGGGATTAAAGCATGAGAAGGGGCACTGTCTTCTATGGTTTCTTCTGCTCTGATTTTCGGTTCGCTGTGTACACCAGAGGAGTATGGGCAGGATAACAAGGCCTCAACCCTAACAGCTCAACAAGGAAATTTTCATTTTGATCAGCAATGATAGTCTCATTGACTGGTTTTAATACCAGTCAACCATTGTTCTTTGGAAATATATACATATGAAATAAAAGTAACATGGGGCAGCCAAGTTCCCTGGTTTCTGAAAGTTTACAGTTAACTTATTCACTTCTAGGATGTCAGGTTATTGATTCTGTTGAACAGCATTCATACTCAAAAAGAGACCAGGGAGTACAGAGTAGTTTTCCATGCAGTCAGGCTTGGCATGGTTAGCAAAGCCACAGGTAGAAATGTATACACAGGTAAGACCTGAGCCTGGAGTTTGCAGAAGAGACTGTCCTAATATGCAAACATTTCTGAACTGTAGATCAAAAGTTTATACAATTTGTCCTGGGTGAAATATCACAGCCTCAAAAGATAATTTCTCCTAGCTCTTACCGTTTCTGGAAGTTGATAAAATTCTGGAGATACAGAACAAACTGACTGAATTTACTAATTTCACTGCATTATTGCAGTAAGTGAAAATCTATCAAGAGAATTCTATATAAGGGAAAGTTTGAGAGACTGGTCCAGTTTCTTGGAACATCAAGTAGTTCTTTTATTGTTAATCCTTATGCTGATACTAAATTTCTGGTCCCTTGTAAGCCACTGTATTTTCCGGAGTTCGAGAAGGGACATGATATCTCCTAAATCTGAACACAAACTGTCCCTGTTTGCAGTAGCAGGGCTAGTACAAGATAAACTGGAATGAGCAAGAAGCAGTAAGGAAGATGCAGAAGCACAGAATGTTCTTGCCATTTATAAGGAGCTCCCTGTAGAATTTTGTGAAGCATTGAATTTTGATGTTCTTAAATACCATATTAAATAGAGAAGTTTGAGGAAGAAAAAGGCAGGATTTTGAAGATATTGGGAGAAAGCTATAAAGTCTAACTTAGAGAATTGCTAGGTAGTTGGAATGATGGAATAATGTGCTAATAAAGTTACAAAGTTAAAATGACATAATACGTGGCCATTCATTTTGTAATAACCAAGGAATATTCAGCCTCTTCTCCATCTCAAAGTCCCAAGACAAATAAGTGGAAAGAAAGGAAAAATACATTTTTATTATCTAGATTAAGGCTTCAAACTAGAGCAGAATCTAGTAAACTCAGATGCGCCCTAGAGAATTTCATTTATTGGATTAACAGAAAAGTACTAGAACCAGAGCCTCTCTGAAGTGATGGAAATAGTAAATAGAAGATTGCCCTACTGATTACTGCAAAGTTGGCCAAGACTGATTGCTTCAGTCCTCTCAGGTCAGGACAGCAGCCTCTAGATCACTCCTTTGCATGAGGAAAATGAGATCTGACCTCCGAAAAATCATTTTGATTCACCAGGCTCCCAGGAAGGGCGGCAACCAGGTGAGGGTTAATTTGGCACCCTGATGGTTTTGTAAAAGTAAAGATGGACTGAGAAATAGTGAATGTTGATAGGCTGTCCAGATTAATAATTTGGTGCTCTTTCACGTCGATATTTTTTAGTTTGTTTAATAGTAACCACTGGCATCTTCCCTCAGCTGACTATTTTTTCCAGCCACAGTAATTCTCCCTGAGAGAAATATACTTAACATTTTTTTCTACCTCATATTTCTAGTGATGTTGGCTAGCTGACATTTATCTAGTTTGTGGGAGAGGAAAAAAGTATCAAAAATGGGTACCCTACCCATGTGTTCACTAACCTTTATTTTGGCAGAATATAATGTCCTTGAACCTGAGCACGTCTCCTCGAAAGTGAAATAATTTGATTCCTTGGAGAAGTCCTGAGGAATAGGCAAGGAAAAGTCCTGAGCTCTTTTTAAATACCAATTTTTAAATTATCCTTAACGACAAGAAGAAACAGAATGATTGTCAGGGAAGCAAAAGTTAAGATATCCCATAAAGTGCAATCCCTGTCCTTTTCATTGTGTGTGTATGCTCATGGGAGTTTTCAGGTAGAAGGGAAAGATGGAATACAATTTGAATCCTTAAAAAGGAGTCACTCAGCACAGACTACACTACTTAGTAGTCTGTGAGGATGAGGATTCTTCAGAGGAGACTGGGAACTCAAAAGAACTGTAAGGGATATGTATAGACTTCCAGAAACTGCAGAAGTAGGTACCTGAAGCAAGAGCCAACTCTCTGCAAAAGAGTAAAGAAGAATGACAATCTTCATTTAAATAGAGTGTAAATTTTACTTAGTAACGTTCTATGCAAACTATGACAATGATTCCAAAAAGCCATTTGTACAGGAAGACGATTAAAACTAAGTTCTCAGGATTTCCTCTAAGACTAATGCTCTGGCTCTTTTATCTGTGGTTCATTAGTTGTACATCATACAGTCCCTTAGAAGAGTTCAAGACACTCCTTGTCAAGTGCTGATTTCAGGAAGAGGACTACAACAATTGTTTGGTGCTTTGGTTCACTTACTGAATCTCTACAAAAGCCTCCAACGAAGTGATTTCAAGGTGAGAGAGCTGTGGGGCAGTTGGAAGAAAACACCCCAAACAATGAGGTGTTAACCTTGAGCCAGGAAACGTCTGTACAAAACAGAAAACTAGATCAGCAAAGCAAAAGAGGAAGACCTCTGCTTCCTAATTTACTTAACAAGATATTCTGTAAGGTCTTCCACTAAAATAAAACTATTTTGGATAAATTACTAAAATAGAGAACAAAAATAGCATGTAGTTGGAATTTAAGTGTTTTATCATTCATGAATTGAGTTCAAGACAAAAGCTATAAGATGGTTAACTTTGGACATTAAGCACTATTAAATTATTACATTAAATTAAGTATACACTGTACAGTATCAAGGATACTCACTATAAGAAATGAAATAGAGTAATATTCTAAATAGTGGAGGGGAAATTGGAAATAATTTAAAACAAGAAAAGTGAGAAGGCAACTCTGTTGTAAGAAAGGCAAAAAGTAAGCATATAAAAGTGGGACAAATAACTACAAAGATGACAGCCCAAATATGTGAATAAAACAGACTAAATAATGGTTAAATGATAGAGATTGTTAAGAATGGGCTTAGAAGTAAATTATACCAATAGGCTATAAGAGAGATACACAGAAATGTGAGAATAATGAAAAAGTAAAAGAATGGAAAGTTATACCAGGGAAATACCTAAAGAAAATTAAGGGAGTTATTTTAATATTGACAGAAAATATATTAAAAGCATTATGAGAAGTAAGGCTTCCACATAATTAAAAGTTAAACCCACCAGAATGTGTAACAGGTCTAAATTTCTAAGTAACTTCAGATTATATAACAAATCAGTAGAATTACATAAGAGAATTGATAAATCCATTATTTTAGTGAGCAATTTAAATATACCTCTCCTCGTTATTGCTAGATCAAGCAAATGACAAAACCAGTGATAGTACATATTTGTATAACAGATCTGTACATCAAATTATAGAATACATATTCACAGACAAAACATTTAAATGCTAATATATAGTCCAATAATGTAAGTCTGAACAAATATTCAACAAATATTGAGTATTATATAGACGATATTCTCTGACCACACTATATTTTATTTGAAAATCCACAACAAAATTTTTAATCAATATATGTTTGGAGACTTTTAAATGTCCATACAAATAACCCTTGCATTAAAGAAGAGATCACAAGGAAATTTACTAATACTTAAACTAAAATGAAATATAAATATTGTATACCAATATTTGTGGGTTGCAGTGAAAATGGCACTTATAGGGTTACAAGAGAGATGCTAAAAAATTAATGAACTCAATTATCGAGAATTTTTAAACAATAAACTAAAAATATGGAAGGGAGGTAACTGCAGAAAGTAATGACAAAAAATACACTAACAAAGTAAAAAAGTGGTTCTTTGAAAAGTCTACTAAAACCTTGGCAATATTAAGAGATGGAAATGTAGGGATACAGTAAATGAGCTACAGAAAGGTAAATATATAGATAAATATAAATCGATACTGAAGCAAAAATGTCATGAAAATTAAAACATATCAATAACAAGTAAGATGGAGAGAGCAGCTGGAGTTAAAATGTTCTAGCATTATTGGGAAAGTGGTAAAGTACTATGTTTTTTAGACAGTAATAATCAAGGTTATATGTTGTGATCTCTGTAGTAACCACTAAAAGAATAGTGAAAGAAAGTATAACTGACAGGTTAATGGAGGGAAAATTATGAAGTTGTAAAAAAT
>NW_011889283.1:604928-607385 GCF_000151845.1 Pteropus vampyrus | reverse complement strand
GGTTCTTTGAAAAGTCTACTAAAACCTTGGCAATATTAAGAGATGGAAATGTAGGGATACAGTAAATGAGCTACAGAAAGGTAAATATATAGATAAATATAAATCGATACTGAAGCAAAAATGTCATGAAAATTAAAACATATCAATAACAAGTAAGATGGAGAGAGCAGCTGGAGTTAAAATGTTCTAGCATTATTGGGAAAGTGGTAAAGTACTATGTTTTTTAGACAGTAATAATCAAGGTTATATGTTGTGATCTCTGTAGTAACCACTAAAAGAATAGTGAAAGAAAGTATAACTGACAGGTTAATGGAGGGAAAATTATGAAGTTGTAAAAAATTAATGCAAATGAAGGCAAGAAAAGAGAAAAAGGAATATAAAACACCTGGTTCAAGTAGATAACAAATAGTGAGATGGTAGATAAAAACCCAAATATATAAATATTACATTGAATGTAAATGGATTAAATACCCCAAATAAAAACCAAGCTAACATTATATAGCTATGTGTAAATGTATATGTTATATATGTATATGTATATAACACACATGCAAGACCTACTTTAATGAACACAGGAAGGCTGAACATAAAATGTACTTTTTAAAATAAATTGTCCATGGAGAATAGATATAGCCAAGAAGGGAATAAAAAAGGCTATTTCACAGTACTGGAGGTACAGAGAAGGCCATACTATGAGAACTGTCCTGAGCCTAAGAAGAAGAACAACTTGAGGGAAAGGATTGGGATTGGGGGAAGGGGGAATAGAATGAACAAGGTACCACTTGCTTTTTCTTAGTTTTTGATCCCTTCCATTTGTTGGGTATAGTCCGATCATTGTATGCTGGGTACTTAATATAACTTATTTCATCATCAGTGTATGTGTTACAGGTTTTTGTTTTTGTTTTTGTTTTTTCTTACTTCGCAGAAAAAGAAACCAAGGCTGGAAGGAGAGAAGAAACTTATTCAGATGTACTAATTATGAATGGACTGGTTTAAAAATCAGGAATGTCTGACTCCAAAGCCAGTTATTTTCACAATAGCATAATGTCTAGAATAGAACAGGGGAGAAGATGTCTCAGGATTAGGGAGACTTGAAGCATTAAAAATTATATTTCTCCTTAAGAAGTTCCCTGTGTTATAGGAGAAAATTCATCACCCATCCAAACTTTTTCCTCTCTTGAAGAATGGCATTTGAAATCCTTGACCTCTTGCATGGTTTGGAAGTTCCTAGCAATTTTATGGGGAGAGGGGGGGTTGTTGTTTGTTTGTTTGTTTGTTTGTTTCTGATTAATCCCTTATTTTAGAATCCACAGTATGTATTTCAGATCTCTTAATTTCTTTTCCCACTTCCCATATAATTCCTGTATATCTGGCTTCCCATTGCTAAATTATTTAAGTGAGAGGTAGCGAGGGCTTCTGCCTTTTTTTATAACCTTTATTCCTTGTGTTTCAAAGTCAACCAAGCAAGATTCATAGGTTTATACACAGGTTCCACCCTAAATCCCAATCTCCTACTTTTTTCTCTGCACTTTTCCAATTTCAGCAAAATCCTAAGTCTTTCCTAGCTCTAAGATGCTGCTGGTGGTCCTTTCCAACCTCATGACCCAAGGACCTAAAGAAAAACAGTGTGCTAAACTTGTTTATTCAGTGTGATTGGGATCATTAACTTGTCAGTTAATCTAAAAAAGCTGATGAATCATTTTTCTAAAAGGATGCATTAATGGTATACATTTTATTTTAATTTCAAACATGTAAATCTGTGTTTATTCTCCATTTTGAAATAAAAAAAATGTGCTTTGTTTTTTAATGTCATACATTTATGCTACCATTCTTCTCAGGGTTTTTTTCTTTTTTCAGTTTTATTGACTTAATTGATAGTCCCCATTTTGTAAAATCAGTATTACATGATAGTCTGAATCTAAATCTGGTCCCACTATTTACTACTTGTGTAACTCAGGGATTAATGAGAACAGACACTTATCGAACAAGTGCTATGTGCCAATTTCCTGTATATGTATATATGTATGCATGTATATGTGTGTATACATACATACATACATACATATACATACACACATATACATACATACACATATACATACATGTATGTATATGTATGTACGTACATGCATATATACATACATGTATGTATGTGTATGTGCGTACATGTATGTATGTACATACATGTATATGTACGCACATGCATACGTATGTATGTATATGTATACGTGTATATATATATATACACACACACACACACACACACACACACACACACAAAAACCCATTGTCATCCTCAGAAATGAAAAGGAGTTGAGGTAAAGAAGAGGAAGAGAATTGTGTCCTCACTAAAGCCAATACCCCAAAATCTATTTTTCTTCCTGAAAGTGACTGGCTACCATCTTCCTAATTCAGAAACTTATGATTTGCCCTAGGTTCTTTCTTCTCTCTCTTCAT
>NW_011889283.1:601600-604438 GCF_000151845.1 Pteropus vampyrus | reverse complement strand
AGTTTTATTGACTTAATCGATAGTCCCCATTTTGTAAAATCAGTATTACATGATAGTCTGAATCTAAATCTGGTCCCACTATTTACTACTTGTGTAACTCAGGGATTAATGAGAACAGACACTTATCGAACAAGTGCTATGTGCCAATTTCCTGTATATGTATATATGTATGTGTGTATATGTATGTATACATACATACATACATACATATACATACATATACATACATACATATATACACATACATATATGTATATGTATGTACGCACACACATATATGTATATGTATGTGCGTGCATATATGTATGTACATGCACGCATATGTACACACATACATACGTGTGTATGTATGTATATGTATACGTGTATACACACACACACACACACACACAAACCCATTGTCATCCTCAGAAATGAAAAGGAGTTGAGGTAAAGAAGAGGAAGAGAATTGTGTCCTCACTAAAGCCAATACCCCAAAATCTATTTTTCTTCCTGAAAGTGACTGGCTACCATCTTCCTAATTCAGAAACTTATGATTTGCCCTAGGTTCTTTCTTCTCTCTCTTCATATCCGATCAGTGATAGTAATTCTAAATTATCCTTAATGATTCACATCTGTACCCTTCTCTCATTTTCCTTCTTCCTCCCTCCACCACTGCAAAAGTTCATATCTCATCATGTGAGTTACTACAATGGCATTCTAACACATTTGACTGCTTCCAATGTTACCCCTCCATAACTCATTCTCTACATTTTTGCTCGCAAATATCCTAAATATTAAATCACATCCTATTACTTATCAGCATAAAATGCTCAATGGTTTCCTAGCATGTTCAAGATGGAATACAAGCACCGTAGCTTTGAGGACAGCTTTTTCTGTCCATGCACCATTCTTACCTATTCGTCCCTGCTAGTTCCTTTTTATTTTGAAAACTCAATTTATGGTTCACATCCTCCAATAAATGTGCTTTTATTTTCCTTTTATATGCTTCTCTCATGATCCTTTGAATATTGTATTGTAATCACCTGTTAACACCCAGCACAATTCCTGGTATGTAGCAGGAAATAAAGAAATGTTTATTGAAGAGTAATTTAGTGTCTGAAAAGTGTGGGAGAATGTGTAAAAGTTGATTGATGCAGTCATAGGCACTATTTGAGAACTGGTATAATGAAAGATAAAAAGATGAGACACAGTCCCTGACTCACCAATTTAATGAAGATGTTATGTTGGGGAGAGGACCAGAGAAAACTGCCTTTGATCCTTTCTGCACACCACAAGCTTCCTAAGGGAGACGTAAACTGAGAAGTAAGATAATTAGTTGAGGCATTGGCCCCAAACCCCACCACAGAACCTGACTGAGTGAATCTGGCTGAACCCATGTCCTACCTTCACCCCCAAGTTCAGTCTGAGTCTCAGATCTTACCACTTCAATGTGAAGAAATTTCAGAATGAATCTGTTCACAAGAAGCACAAGGGGAAAGATATGATGGCATATATGTCTCAATGCTTAGAATATGGCAAGTCAGAGTCACCTCCCACAGGCCTTTCTCGGAAGGGAATTGCCACCCAGGCCTATGACATCTAATAATGTGGCAGTGTCTGAGAGGCCATAGCCCATGAGCTCTAGACTTTAAGCTGGACAGAGACTTTATCCATAGGCCAAGAGGCACTATCATGCTTCTAACTCTGATCAACCATCGCAACATTTCCTTGTGGCAATGGATTGGTTGAGGAGTAATAAGTAGAAGGGAAAAATAATCGAGAAAAACATTGAGTTTTACCACCACCCCTCCACCTCCGTAAGCTTCATAGAAAGGTATTTTTACCTAGGACCATCTTGTATAACCCTAATAGAGGCAGTAGTCTCACATGCCCACTCTCCGCAGAGACTTACATCCAAAGGAAAAACATATCTAAATCCAGAATCCTTGAAAAATAACATATATTTTTTACTATATGTTTTCTTAGAGCAGTGAGGCTTTAGAACACACACCTTTGGGTTGTTAGTATCTATAACAGTGTCTGGCACATAGTAATTGCTCAAAATCTGTTGAATAATGAATGAATGAATGAATGAATGAACAAAAACCTATTTTAAGGCATTTATTACAATACTTCAAATTTTTAAAATATTACTCCCTTACTTGCCTATGAGCTCCTCAAGTCTATTGAATATACTTCAGGGTATATGCTAATACCTTCCACAGGGCTAGAATATAGTAAGCACTGATTGACTGTTTTACCTATGAATATCACTCTCAGCTTTTGAAAATATGCACATTCACTGAAGTTAAAGAAAAAGTCCTCAAAATATAAACTCTAAATTGATTTGAAGAAATGAAAATACATATGGAACTTTTTAGGATCGAGTATGCAGAGGCAATGTAAAATATAATTTTTAAAAATTATATATAAGAGAAAGCCCAAATGGAAAGACTAATAAATTAACTAGCCAGCTAGTTTTACATTCTCTACTTCTCATTCACTCTGCTGACACCAGATGGCAACATTTTATCATGATCCATTGAGTCCTTGCCATATGTTAATTTATTCAGCAAATGTATAATGGAAGGCTTATGCTAGGCACTAAGAATTCATAAACGAATGATGCATAGACCTTTATATCAAAAGCTTATTGGCAGAGTAGTTATGCAGATAATTTAAAAGTACAATAATATGATAAAAAATAAAAGCGAACATTTTTTTTAAAGAACAAAAGACCCAAAAAGACACTTCACAAGCAAGGATATCCAAATGGACAAAAAGTTACCAACATTATTATCTGGAAAATGCAAATTAAAAGCTCAATGAGATACTACTATAATCCCATCAGAACGA